>NW_019422749.1:0-3775 GCF_000390285.2 Anoplophora glabripennis | reverse complement strand
AAAACCTTACCCCTTATAGAAACATTTCCTAAAAATTATATGCGAGTATGACGATTTAATAATTTTTTTAAAATTTTATTGAATTTATTCTTAATATTTCTTTATTAATTTTATTTCAATTTTTTTCTAAATTATAAATGGATGTAAGGTACAAAATGTTTTAAAAATGCGATAGATTTACCATAACATTTGTAATTTTAGTTATAAATTTACTCAAAAAACCATTTCGAATGGAATTTAAAGCACTTTAAGTTCTGTGATTTGCAGTTTTTTTAGCCCTTCGTCTTTCAGATTTGTAAGCTAAAAAGGCTCAGGAAAGGCAGTCTTGGAGCTTAGTTTTGAGTTTCTAACCGTCATAACTCAGTTAAATTTTGTCCTACAAAAATTTTAAAAAAGCAAATTTTTTAGTAAGAAAAAACTACAATTTCTTATTCCATCACTTTTTTATAACTTTGTTAGTTTTTTAAATATTTTGAAAAAAAGGCGATTTTTTAAAAAATTTAAAAATTTTATTCAAAAGTAAATGATTTTTTTTCGTTCAAATCTACTGTTAATACATAAATAAAGTAAATTGCAGAAGGAATACGTTTAATTTTTTTTCCCGATATATCGATAATATATATATCGATAATCGATAATATCGATTTTTTTTTCTCAAAAATCAAGACAATCATTTTATTTTCATTGTAACTTCATTAGTTTTCATGTTAACGACTTTTACCACCAATCAATTTAAAGGTCTTTTCAAGAACTTCATTTTTGCTTATGATAATTTTTTTTGATTAAAACTTGTAGTTTTTGAGATATTCGCGAAAAATGGCTCAAAAACATCCATTTTTGGGCTAAAAACGAACGAATGTTTAGGCGCAAATAACTCAAAAAGTATTGACTATACAAAAAATTCTTATAGAACATTTTTTGCTTAGAATTCCCCTCTATCGAATCGTGAGGTTATTTTTAATAAAAAAATTCCCACCCTCCAGAAGGGGTGGCATCCACCCCTAGGATAAAAGCACATATCGGCACTATACAGGGTGGTCCGAATTTTATGCAGGAAACTTCGAGTGTAGATAGATCTCTTTAAAATAATATGTGTTTGCCTTATAAACATAGGTCTGGAACGGCCCCGTTTTAGAGATACAGGGTGTTGAGGTTTTAAAAAAATTGATTTTATGTTTATATCGCACACTACCTCACAGGTGGTGTAGAAAGGAGTGTNCTGCCCTCGAAGTTTCCTGCATAAAATTCGGACCACCCTCTATAACTTTTGTTTATTGGGCTATTCCCTAGCTACAGTTCCAATTTCACGTCAATCCATTTCATCCGAAAATATTGGTAGCCAAAATGCTTCAGTGACCGGACTATATATTAATATAATTTTATTAAGTTACCATGACTATCATAAAGACGATTATAGGTAAAATTATATTCTACAATGTAGTAACACAGTAATAGGAGCTGTGATAGTATTTTAATAGACAAACTTCGGGAAAATACTAAACAACAAAAATTAACATCATTTTGCTCTATGAACATAGGCGCAGAAAGCCACCGTTTATGAGATACAGGGTGTTGAAACGAACAAAAATAAAGCAATTTTTTTAAATATCTGGAAAACCGCTTGATCAAATTTATCCAAATTTGGCACACATTTTTATTTCAAATATTTCTCCTAGTTTTGTATGCACACAGTCCAGATTCAAAAACCAGTGGCGGAGAAACGTGGATATCGTTTCCTTACTTAAAGTAAAACTTATACGTCTCTGAATTAATTTTCCACAAAAATAAAGAAATGTTTTTTCATCCGAAATATTTCAGAATGTTATAAAATTGATTCATATTACCAAATAATTCAGTGGCGTAGAAGTTTTACTTTAAATAAGGGAACAACATCCTTGTTTCTCCGCCACTGATTTTTGAATTTGGGCTGTGCACATACAGAACTAGGAGAAATATTTGAAAAATGCGTACCAAATTTGGATGAATTTGATGCAGCGGTCTTCCAGATATTAAAAAAAAACATTGTTATTTTTGTTAATTTCAACGCCCTGTATCTCATAAACGGAGACTTTCTGCGCCTATGTTTATGTTAATTTTTGTTGTTTAGTACTTTCCAGAAGTTTCTCTATTAAAATCTGGACCACCCTGTAATATTATATTATTTTTGATTTTTCATTTGATAATCTTATCAATGCATCTAGTCGTCGGGAGACTGTTCGAGTCACCCGATGGAACGATTCGCATTTGCATTTAGAACAGGAAGCAGAAATTGTGTCAATTATAACAATAAAACTCTCCCACTCACAATCTCCAGAGCCAGGAACAAAGCATACTGTGCATTATGTATAATAACATCCAAACACAATAGCTTTAATCCTCTCTGCAGAGTTATAACCATTAACTTTATTTAGTGTTAAAATCGCGAGCGGGAGGGCAGCGCGGCGTGCGGCGGGACGCCTGGAATTGATGCGCGGGGAGATCAAAACACTAAAACGGCTCTCATTTACATTATAACATAATTAATTGGTAAAAAAAGGCGCATGCGTTTTCCTAAGTTCCCATAGAAACAAGTCTCCCACCTCCATCCCCTTACGCAGATATAAATTGTTATTTCAATTTCGGGATAAGGTTTCCGCCAGGGGCGTACGTACGGGACTCCCGGAACACCTTGAAATTGCGCGTTCATTAGTATTAATCATTTTATCATTATGTGTATTTTATTACCATACCTGTTACTATAATAAATTAAATGTAAACAAAATGAACTAGCTATAGTCCATATAAAAAACACTGGATATTAGGCATAAGCGTGCGTGTTATTTTTTGGAACGGTTACAAATAGCAATATATGGTAAATATATAGATAGATAGCCTTCATAAATTTTATTTGGAATAGGCAATTAAATTTCGGAAAAATTAAAAATTATTAAAAGAGTAAGATCAAAATCACATCACCGACTGGGAATTGGTGTATTTTTTCACGTGATTTTATTCAACCAATCATCGATCACATTATATCGAACGGTTTGATTTATGGATTTTTAGCTGAATAGAATAGAAAACAACCAATGAGCTGTTAAAAAAAGAGCACGTGAATAAACTGATCTCATGAAGCAGAAACACCAGAGAGACATTTTCACATAATGTAAGACAAGGATATGAGTCTTTTCTCATTTTTTAAAGAACGAAATATTTACGGATATAGCACTCCCTTCTGTTTTGCTTAAAAATACAAAAAGAAGAGCTTTTGAGACAAATGACCTTCACAGTACTAAAGACAATAGTTCGACTTATCGTCAGTAAAAATTGGGAATGTTTTTATCAATTAACAAAAAAATTACAACGATTTTAAGTGAGAGGTATCAATTTTGTAGGCAGAACACCGTGATTTTTCAACATTTTCATTAATAACTAAAAAATGGGATAACGAAACTAACTGAAATTTTAGCACACAATAGAGTAATAGTGAGGCTATATATGGTCCAAATTTCAATATTTTTTGCACCTACGTTTTCTTAATATCGATTTCCAAACTCAGGGGTCTATTTCATTTATTTCGATAGTAGGCGAAATAAACTTTTTAACAAATGATGTTGTGGGAACTACACTGCGAACTAAAGCCCGTCCAGGATTGAACTACACCTGCACCAGCTAAGATCATTCTCTATTACTATTCTGCTGACGGATGACCTTAGCTGTGTACTGTGTATTGCGGGTGATTCAATGCAGGGCAGGGCTATAGTCCGCAGAGTAGTAGTTAACAAACTTAATTAAA
>NW_019422748.1:3123-3791 GCF_000390285.2 Anoplophora glabripennis | reverse complement strand
TAGTTACAAATCGAATGAATCATGATTATTATGGTAAAAATCGAAAAAATCCCAAAAATGGGGTTAAAAAACAATACTTTTTAGGGAATTTTTTGGGGTATGTAAATTGGATCAAGAAAACTTCATGTTATGTAGAATTATCACACCAAATTTCATCAAAATCGGTTGGATAGATTTTGCTTAATAATTTTCAAAATTTTGCACAGCAAAAACTAAGGCCCCTAGATACTTGAAAATTTAATCACATATAGAAGGGCTCTCAAGCTTTCTAACTTTTTTTGAAAAATTCGAATCCGTCAATTAGGAGAGGTCTGGGACTTGTTTAGATATTGGTCGAATTTTTGTAATTATAAGCAATTAGAATAACTGTAAATATTTTACCAAATCAAATTTTTTAAAGAAGGTTTTAAAAGTTCTTGGAAAGACGCTTATTTTCAAAAAACAGATCGATTGGTCAATTAGTTACGTAGTTATAGCCGATCAAAGTTAACCGTCATTTACACTAAATGTATAGCGATATCCGGGCTAATTTTTTGAAAAATACCTTTGGTATTCCCAGTACTTACCAGGTCTATGATTACAATACTTTTCTTCATTGGCAACCTACTTTAAAACGTGTTTAAAGTTATTTATGCAAGCGAGAAATTCAAGAAAATCGTACGGGTGGT
>NW_019422748.1:0-1958 GCF_000390285.2 Anoplophora glabripennis | reverse complement strand
TTATACTTAGCTCTACAACACAATATTTTCGATTGATACAAAATATATATTTTAATGATTATTTATTTATTAAAAAGAATAATGCTTTAACTTCTTATACCTTCCAACTACTACTTATCCATTTTAAAAAAATCTAAATTATTTTAATTTAAGATTTTAATTTTTATCTACAAACAAATTGTGAGATTAATTATTTTTAAAACAATATCAAATTATCTATGGCTAACTTTTTTCAAATATTTCAAATGAATCATTCACGAAGAGCCTATTTAAAATAAAATAAATTCTGAAACTTTCAAAAAACGGGCCGCTTGATGAATGTTTCCCGGGCCTGTTCATCTAGCCAGTCCGCCTTAGTTTGTAACTACCGCTTACTGGTGACTATCCGGAATTTCGTCCTGGTGTGTCCTAAATATCGTATTGGAGTCCTTTTTTAAGAGAATGGACCTTTGAATCCTTTTTTTTTTTGGCCCAACTTTAATTTTTCTTTATACTGGTAGACTAACTTTAATTATCTTACTATTTTCCACTATAATTATTTCTATTTATATGGGGTTTTCCTACTTTACTTCTTTTCAAAACATCTCTTTCTGACAAATTCTTTCGTAACTAGTCAGTAATTTTCTAAATTTTTATTTTTCCTGCTCTCTTGATTTTTTCTTTCTTGTTAGGGTCTTTTCACATATATGCCTGTTCTTTTAAATTCCGTTTTCTTTTTCCACTTCACTTTATAATTTACAATTTTACAATCACATTCCAGTTTATTTACAGAAATTTTAACTTATATTTCAAAATATTCCTTACTCCCATTTGTATTTGAATTTCATATGTAATATTTTATGACTTTTCAACTTTATTTTTGACATTTCACTGACATTATAATCCTATTGATATATAAAACTTTACTTTAGACATTAATATTTCTTGTTACTTATTTTTCTTACTCATAATATTACTATTAAATAAAACTATGATATTTTAGCTTTCGTTTGCTATGTCACTTGCTATTACTAATTCATTTTGATTATGTTTTTCCAATAATACATTGGCATGTACGCTATTCGACTAAAATGATAATGTTATCAATCCTTAAATCTTTGAAATTTATTCTGCTCTAGTAATACGATTCTCTGATAATAATTCACAATAACCTGTTTACTACTAACAATTTCTTTTTCTACTCAAATATTTTTTTAGGTTTTACAACAATTATTTCAAGCTTTTCTCTTCACCGTGTCTTATTCAAGTAAAATTTTAATTTAACTTATGAATTGCTATCAATAATTTGATTTCATGTCACTATATTATATTTTAAAAAATTTTCATATATCTATATATTTCATTGATCCCTTAAGCTATATAATAAATGTGATATTTTTCTGCTGGTGCAGTCTGATGACATAAAATTTGATTAATTACCGACCTATCACTCTCTTAAATAATTTTTCTAAAGTATTTGAGAAAGGCTTTAGAGAGCATATGTCTACTGAATAACGTGTATATGATATAAGAAATTAAATAAATAAAAAAAAGTTAAACCATGTGTCTTTTTTCAATTTCGCTAAGGCGTTAGACACCTTAATCACGAAATGTCTTTCGAAGGTTATTTGAATTATGGGCGTCACATTAGATGTATTTAATAGTACATTGTGTAACGAGTGGGGAAAAGTTGCCAATAGCGCCACGCGGACGCAGTTGACCCACGAGCGAAGCGAGTGCGTAAAGCGCCCAAGTGGCGCTATGGCAACTTTTCCGAACGAGTTGCACATACTATTTTCTATCACAAGTGCGAGTCGTTATGGGACCTATAGCATAGGCGGTTAGGTGCACGGAAAGTGCTAGATAGTACAACAGCGTGATGTTATTTTCTAGCGCAACGCTCCAACGGTATTAGTCAAGTAAATACTGAAAATGTTGTCCGCCAACTTGCATACAATGATACAGGTTGTCTTCAAACC
>NW_019422747.1:0-3772 GCF_000390285.2 Anoplophora glabripennis | reverse complement strand
TTTTTGTCATAGTTGTCAATAAAATGTAAAAAATAGTCTTTTATGTCGTACTGACGACTATTTCAAACAATCATCTGTACTTTAAAAAACGCACCTACTTTTTTTTAACCTTTTTCTACTTACTTTAAAGCTTTTTTTCTCAAAAAAAAACATAGATAAACATAAAATTCACCAGAGTACCTTACGTGTAACGCGAATCGTTTTGTTCGTTCTAATGCATTTGTTGTTAAATTATTTTGAAAAATGGAAGCGAAAAACAGATAATTGAAATTTTAAGTATGATTGGATGCGGAGATAAAATCCGTAGTCAACAGAAGGTATGTGACTTATTTCACCATAAGCATCCAGACCAGAAAATTAGTCGAGCTACAAAAAGTAAAGTATCCAAAAAGTTTGAAGAAACCGGAAGAATAAAAGATTTACCTAGATCAAGAAGGCGAAGAACGGTAAGCGAAAATGACCGTCAAAATGTGATGCTTGCCGTTACTGAAAATCCTCATTCATCCATTAGATCTATCTCAGCCAACTTCAATTTGTTGATGTCCTCAGTTCACAGAACTCTGAAGTCTCAAAAGTGGCATCCTTACAAAGTTAACGTCTTACAAGAACTATGGTCAGATGACACAGACAGAAGATTACAGTCTTATGAGAAAATTAGAAATTTATTTGAAAGACAACCCAACTTAAAAATTCACATGATTTTTACTGATGAAGCAAGCTTTTGCTTAAACAAAACCGTGAACAAGCAAAATACTAGGCTTTGGACCCCAGAAAATCCACATTGGATGAAAGAAAAACATACACAACGGCCGGAAAAAGTGAATGTTTGGTCTGGAATAGTAGGAAATCGCATACTGGGACATTATTTCTTTGTTTTTTTAGACAGGCGACATTTAGTTGGATTTTTTGCGTTTTCAGCTGATTCCAGCCCTGGAATTAATTTTTCCTAACCCTAATGAGCACGATATGCCTGCTGGTGGTGTCTGGTTCCAACAAGATGGTGTCCCTTCAAATTTTTGCCGTAATGAAGTTTTCACAAATCGATGGATAGGCAGAAGAGGGCCGCTTGAATGGCCGCCACGCTCCCCTGACATAACCCCACTAGATTTTTTTTTGTGGGGTTATCTAAAAAGCAATGTGTATGTGAACAGACCAGACACTATCGAAGGATTGAAAAATCGTATCAGAGAAGTTCGAAACATAACACCAAATGTTGTTCAAAATGTAACTGATAACTTTGAACACCGAATTGGGCATTGTGCAATGGTTAATGGGAGCCACTTTGAGCATTTGCCGAAATAAAATAAAAAGTAGTACTAAATTATTGTTTTCATTTAATTCCTCCATTTCTTGACAACTATGACAAAAAGGTAGGTATAACCTTATATATCCCTGAATTCGTCTTTAGAAAGGCTATCTATTTATACTATAAAATATAGAGCGTTCTATTTAAACAAAATGTCGGTAATGTTATAGGTCAGTCAAACATGGCTAAAAAAAATAGACATTACAGAAAAATGAACAATTTCTATTTACTAATTGACCTGTGTCAACGATTTTTTTTTAATTTCAACTGGAAAAAATATTAATTTTGTTACATCTTTTTGGGACACACTGTATAATGTACTATTACATGATTANATTATTTCTTTGTTTTTTTAGACAGGCGACATTTAGTTGGATTTTTTGCGTTTTCAGCTGATTCCAGCCCTGGAATTAATTTTTCCTAACCCTAATGAGCACGATATGCCTGCTGGTGGTGTCTGGTTCCAACAAGATGGTGTCCCTTCAAATTTTTGCCCGTAATGAAATTTTCACAAATCGATGGATAGGCAGAAGAGGGCCACTTGAATGGTCACCACGCTCTCCTGATTTGACCCCACTAGATTTTTTATGTGAGGTTATCTAAAAAGCAATGTATATGTGAACACACCAGACACTATCGAAGGATTGAAAAATCGTATCAGAGATGTTCGAAACATAACACCAAATGTTGTTCAAAATGTAAATGATAACTTTGAACACCGAATTGGGCATTGTGCAATGGTTAATGGGAGCCACTTTGAGCATTTGCCGTAATAAAATAAAAAGTAGTACTAAATTATTGTTTTCATTTAATTCCTCCATTTCTTGACAACTATGACAAAAAAGTAGGTATAACCTTATATATCCCTGAATTCGTCTTTAGAAGGGCTATGTATTTATAACAGGTGAGTCAATGAAACGGGATGATTTAAAAAACTCAGAAAACATTAAAAGAACCATTTTTTGTAAAGTTTATTGATGAAAACATGATCTACAGGAATGGAAGTATTATGTTAGTGCACAATCGTTCATTTTTTTAAAATAATGTCCGAAAGGTGGCCTCCATTGTTTCGCACACATTCTTGCAGCCTCGTTGCAAAGTTCCCCATAACATTGCGCAGCATTTCTAGCGGTATTGCGGCTATTTCAAGTCTAATCCTTTCTTTTAATGCCTGGATAGTCCTTGGGGGGTTGCTTTGAAACACTTTTGTTTTTAGGTACCCCCAAAGAAAAAAGTCGCATGCCGACAAGTCCGGAGAGCGAGGTGGCCAGGGAATATCGCCGTTCTTGCTCATAAGACGATCGGGGAACACCTGTCTTAGTAAACCCATTGACACCCGTGCTGTATGGCATGTTGCACCATCTTGTTGGAAAATCGTTGTTTCATTTCTGTAGTTCTCGATTGCAGGAAGAAAAAAATTGTTCAACATATTGACGTAACGATCAGAGTTCACTGTTACAACGTTCCCAGCTTGGTTCTCAAAAAAAATAAGGGCCGATTATCCCCAACAAAGAAACCGCACACCACACAGTTACTTTCTCTGAATGTAGGGGTCTTTCGTGTAATTCTTGAGGGTTATTGTCTAATACCGAAAATTTTGTTTGTTGACGAAGCCAGTAAGATGAAAGTGGGCTTCATCGCTCATCCAAAGATTATGCAGTACGTTATCGTTTTCATTGATATGCTCTAACGTTTGTTCACAAAACCTTAATCGAGTAGCGTAATCTCGAACGTTGAGAGATTGCACAATCTGAATTTTATATGGATGGTGGTGAAGGTCTTTATGCAAAATTCTTCTTGTGGTGCTGTAGGTTACTCCGAGATTTAAGCTTCGTCGTCGAACGGATCTTCGGGGACTCTCTTCCAATGAATTACGAACCGTTTGAATATTCTCTGGCGTGCGCACAGTTCTAGCACTTCCACCTCTTTTTTTTTGTTGTTGAACCACTGCTTTCAAAGTTACTTACCCACGTTTGAATAGCGTTGTTAGATGGTACACGAGCGCGAGGCGGCAAACGGTAATGTAAACGAAACGCTCGTCTCATACGGACGTAACTCTCCCCATTTTGGTAATACGCTTTGACAGCAAATGCGCGTTGTTCACCCGACCAAGTATCCACTTCCCGATCTCTAGATTCACAACGTTGACGACCCAAGCCCCCCTCCCATCCACTTTATCTGCAGTGGCGTTCCCAAATCATCCCGTTTCATTGACTCACCCAGTACTATAAAATATAGAGCGTTCTATTTAAACAAAATGTCGGTAATGTTATAGGTCAGTCAAACATGGCTAAAAAAAGTAGACATTGCAGAAAAATGACAATTTCTATTTACTAATTGACCTGTGTCAACGATTTTTTTTTATTTCAATTGGAAAAAATATTAATTTTGTTACATCTTTTTGGGACACACTGTATAATGTACTATTACATGATTAGTAACCCACATTAAACTTACACTAACTAA
>NW_019422746.1:0-3774 GCF_000390285.2 Anoplophora glabripennis | reverse complement strand
AGCCTAACTTACCTATATACAAAAGTGCACGCCTACTGAGATATAGCCTTCTAAATATAGAATAGATAACCTATTTTTTTCAAATAATTTGAAAACTATTTTTCTTAAAAACTTCTAATTTGGTACACTTATTTTTTTGTATAAGGGCAAGGTAAATATAGAATTTGGAGAGAATACATATATAGGATGTTCTATTTCTAGTGCCTGTGCGCCACTGGCTACCCTGTAACTTTTTTGTGTGTATGCCAATGACGACAGAATTTATATTTTTAAAAATAAGCACTATTTTGGAAGATTTTTTTGCTCTTACAAAATTTCGATATCGTTCATGGATTTCGATTAAAATTCGCATTTTTTATACATTAAATATAGGCAAAAATTCCTATTTATGAAAAATAATTTATAACTGCAGCCTCAAAGCAGGGAATAATAATGAAAAAACGTCACATTAAAAAAAATAACTACACATTTTTGGTATTAGTATTATCAATCAATAAAATGAAAATCAACACTAATATTTTAAAAAAACAATATCAACTAATAATGTAAGAAAGGCAACATTAACATTTTAAATAAACTGATGTTTGTAATCACATTAAAATAATATTACAATAAATGGTCAAAGTTACTTTCTTGTTCTTAAACGCAAACATTAGTTCTTCGAAAATTAGAAATTATCCAATAATTGTGCATCACCTCTCATAACATTAATTTCATGTTGTATTGTTTCCCATATTCATTTTCTGTATTTACTGAAAAGTTATTTTAAACTGTGGTTCTCAACGAAATGAAATGAAATAATTACATGGGTTAACTACACTATTTTCTCTACCTATCCACCTGTTAGACTTTTAATAACCTGTAATACCTACCTGTACCCTGTAATACCTGTAACATGTAATAACTGGTCTTTTAATACTCTATTAAAGGAACTTTTTGAAAGCCAATCTCTGCCGCTAAACGCCTTTTATTTACCTGGGGAATTTCTTCCACCCTTTCCAGAATTTGTTCCTCCAGCTGAATAATTCCGGCCGTACATTATCCACGATTTAATGTTACAGGTAAAAAACGTCCTGTTTCCCGAAGGGGTCTCTTCGCATTAGCAAATGTTTTGTGATTTGGAGTTCTTCGATTAGGAAATCTTTCAGCATATGTTCGAACAGTAGCACAATTTCCTTCACAAATAACCCAAAAGTACTAACATATCAGTTTGTTCAGCAAAAGTATAAATTGCGATAAAAAAACAAAGTAAGCTAAAATTAAATCACAGCTAGCTTGACACAGAACCTTTTAATTATTGTTATGAATTTGTTTCTCTCTTATATGGTACCTCGTAATAGAATTTTCTATTTATCTTAAAATTAAACTGATTTTATATTATTTAATGTGTAAAAAATGCCAATTTTACTCGAAATCCATAAACGATATCAAAATTTTGTAAGAGGCAAAAAATCTTCTAAAATAGTGCTTATTTTTAAAAATANAATTTTTGAAAAACTTGTCGGTAATAGTACCATCAGGACGAATAATATTTAACCCAAATGTTTTGGTGTTGAATGTTAATACATTGTGCCAGGAGAAAATCGATATTCTTCATGAAGACATTTCTGCTTATCCATGTTTAGATCTCATCTGTTTGACCGAGGTAGGACTAAATGCAAATACTATTAACCTAGTACATTTTAATGGTTATAAGTTGGTGAGTTCTTACTGTAGACCTAATAAAAGGTGCGGTGGAGTCGGCATATGGGCCAGAAATTCACTTGATATAATAGGAGTTAATGTCAAAGTTGATTGTTTGGAGCAGGACATTGAATTTTGTGTTGTGACTTGGAAAAGGGGAAGTAAAAGTGTAATCATTATATGTTGCTACAGATCCCCTTCAGGCGACGTACCAACTTTTTTGGAAAAGATCACTGAAATTCTAAATATTTTATATAAACCAAATATTGACATTATTGTTTGTGGGGACTTTAATTTTGATCGATATGGTAACCATGATTTTATAAATTTTTGTAATGTTTTGACCTCTTTTAATTTTTTATCTTTAGTGAAATGGCCAACTCGGGTAACGCAAACATCATGTACCATAATTGACAATGTTTTTATAAACTTTGATAACAGCGGAGTATGTTGTGTACTTGACAACTATTTCTCAGATCACAGGTCAATTCTATTGGAATTGGATATTTGTAATGCTGTAAGCTCACAATCTGGTCAGTCTAGGATTGGACGCTGCTTCAGCGAAAATTGTATATTGGGTTTTGAGTACTCACTGTCAAATGAACAGTGGACTCATTTGTATACTTTATCTGACTTAAATGATGCTTTTAACAGTTTCTATAACATACTTTTATATTATTTTCAATTGCATTTCCCTGAACGTAGGTGTCATATTGGAAGCTGAAAAATTTGAGGTTCCGCCCAAAGTAAAAAATAAGAAAAGATTTCTATTTCATTTCAGGCTTTTCCAGTTCATCCTTAATTTTTAATTTAATAAAAAAATATTTTTAAGTATGTATAACAAAAAATCAGCATTATAATTTACGAATATAGATAGGTACTGGGGTTTTAACTGATGTTGATTAAAGTCACGTTGCTAATTAAAAAAAATCCCTAACGTAATTTTCCAAAAAATTGCTTCCAAAGAAATTGCATTAGACTACGGATTACTCATTAAAATATCGTAACTGGTTCAACAAGGACTTCCAGTACTAGTTTTAAAGAAAACATCCTTCAAATTAAGCTTTACACCGATATTTTAATTATTTACGAACCACACTGTATATTTATACATAGTTCTACAAATTATTAAAAGGGTATGTTGGTGCTGGCTGTCGAAAGGTGCACGGATATGTGGACTTGTTTTTTATTTTCACATAACTCTTTCAAAAAAACTATTACACAACTTTCGTCCAATTTAAGCCTCTTTCTTTATCTTCGAAAGTTTTAGAGATACCAAAGTTATCGCGTTCAATCTGAAGTAAATATAATTTTTCATTCACAGATTTTTCCTTGACTGTAAATTTCCTTTTGTGGATAAACAAAATTTTCGTATCTTAATATTTAAAATTTTATATTTATAAACATTGTAAATATTTGGTTGTAAATGAATTAAATAAATAATTATTTTTTGAACTGAATATACAGGGTGTTCCACCTAAGAATGATTCTTCTGTAATTCGGTAATTATAAAATTTATAAAAAAAATTTTTTTAATAAAAGTTGTCTGGAATCATGTGGGCCATGTAAAGAAAATATTTTTAGTTATTGCGTTTTTGAATTTCTTGGTTAATCAGTTGTTTTGCAAAAAAATCACGATTTCAGCTCTCTAAATGAGGCTAGATAGCGTCTAAACCGTAAGAGTTAGAAACCTGCAGCAAAACGTGTACGTTATTCAGACTCGGAAATACTGAGACCTACATTTGATAACCTTACGAGTTGAAAAACTTTTTTTCAAATGGAATGACCCATATTAATAGTCATGGGTGAAAGCAAAATTGAATGCTCTATCAATTGATATAAGGTTGTCCATATTTATCTCCAACAGTTTTCCAGAAAAATCTGGTTCTTTTCTAAAGTCCGAAAAAGTAGCTATGTAACAGCGTCGAGAAGGCCTTGCAATTGTATTAGTACAACGTCGATACATAGGATTTTACAAAAGCACAGCAAAGCTATCGTATCCAATTACACCAAGAGTTACTAAAAGTAGACTTTCAGCAGAGACTGGAGTTTTGTCAGTGGGCACTTGAGATGTTAAATCAAGATGATGAT
>NW_019422745.1:0-3775 GCF_000390285.2 Anoplophora glabripennis | reverse complement strand
AACATTTATGAAAGTTCACCTTAAAATTGACTACAATCCAAAATTGCAATAATATACAGGGTGCTCCATTTAAAATAATGAAGATGACGTCAACTGTCGGTATAACCGGAAGCGTCAGATGGACGCCATTATTTTAGTTGAGAAGGGCATGCCCGAAAATACTATTGCCCAAATTTTCAAAATTAAAATCGCTATGCAACATTGGGTGCAAAATAGCTACGTAGATCGCATGTCTGCATGTCAACTATGATTACTACGCGCTAAAAAATATTAGGCTAATATTCAATTTTTACTTCGATCCTTGTAGCCTAAGAAAATTATTTTTAACCATTAACAGGTAGGCATCGGTTAAAGTCGATTACTTATTTCATAAAATTATCTAATTACCTTTAATGGAAGAAATGCTAGAAAAAATGTAGCTAATCACGATAAGAGAGTGCCCTGCACTGTTGTTCTAGGTAGTAAAATCGTGTTAACAAAATAATTTTTGTTGATCTTGGCAAAACTATTATTGTTAGGAGATTTCCCTCAGTGTATGTTTAATTAGTTTTCTTGTCAATATAAGGTCGTCTTAAAACTATAACCCGCAGCAAGAAATCCCATCTTTCAGGACATTTAAAATTACCAACGCCGTACAACCCACGGCCCCAACGCCCTAGCGGTTTTCCTCCAGTCGCAGTCTAAGGTTAGCAGAATGTAAAGGACTCGCCCGGACCGTATATTCGACTCTATTCCAGGCATTCAGACTCCATCCAACTCGTAGAACTGTAAGAACTATTCAAACATTTCGCTGAACCGGGTTAATATACTTAATGGTTTGTTCATTATTGTGTTTGCCAGTGCCCGTGTGTAAATAACAATAATGATAATGAAGGAAATCGCGTCTGTAATGGGCCACATCGAACTCGAAGTTCTCAGAAATGTAATGGTCGCGATATCACATCCTTTAATGTAATGGCTGATGCCCGTAATGGGAATGCAACGTTTATGAAGTTGTTTGATATTAAAGTTGATATTCCTGTAAAAAAAACTTAAATTAAACCTAGGATGGCTAGTTTTGGATAAAATTACTTGTAAAAATCCTAGCTAATTTGACTGGTTTTTAATATACATGGGACTTATAGAATTTTGTCAATTTCTATTGGGTCTCATAGTTCGGTGGTTGCATGGAAAAAATGTTGTATGAAAATTCGACATTTACGTTGTGATTATTTTTATAATTGTGAAATTATTACCAACAAATTGCAGATTTTATCAAGTTTTCAAACAGTATTGTACGAAAGTTTAATGCAATTTCTTCGAGTCACGATTTTAGGAACAATCATGTTAATTTTTATGCCATTTTTTCTATACAGTAATGTACAGGGTGTCCCAAAGTTTGTGTCTCGGGCCCATAACAGACAAACGAAGAACGGCAGTAAAAATCTGTTTAAATGGGGGCTCGCTAAGGTCCGTTTTGCATTTGAAAAACATTTTTTCAAAATTAGGAAAATAAAAAAAATGCCGTCATCAACTTTTTTCCACGAACATACCCATTTTTATAATAACTAAAATTATTTATTTTATATGACCATTTTTTGTGCAGACATTTTTTACAATACAAACATACAAAAGTGTATTCTATTGTATTGGAACTAGTCAGGACTTAATCAACATTACTGTGAAAAACAATCGCTGTAACTCCTGTCACAAATTTGCTTACATATTAGTTGCTATGTTCTTCTTAAAAAGGGTCACTCCACGAAAAAAAAAATAGAATAATACACATACCTAATGTTGGTTAAATGGGATAACCAAATATAGAAAATATTAAACAATTTTATTTGTAACTAATAAATAAATATAACAAAACACAAAACAAAATATAAAATTATAATTATACTTTAAATAATTTTCGATATCCTTGCCTCCTACTTCTAAGCATTTATCCAATATTTCCTTAACTTCCCTTGTAGCTTTATACAACGTTTCAGTCCAAGTATTCTGTGACGGCCTAATGTTAAATTTTCAGAAATTATTATCTGGCCAAAAAAAATATCACCGTATAGAAAATTAAATTTTAGATTAAGTTTCTTCTTCTTTAAACTCGATCCAAAATGACGAACATAGTCAAAAAAAATTGGAAAGTTGCAAAAAACGGTTTTTCTAAAATTGATTGGTTTGTTACTTTTCGAGATATATCGAAAAAACCGTTAAAAATCTCTTTTCTCTTCTATAACTCGTTTACATTTACGTCCCCATAATTTCTATTTACTGCAAGCATGGCAAGCCAAAAAGAAATCATTTTTGAAAAATTTAAAAATATTAATTAATTTTCGATATATTGATTTTTTGAAAAAAAGGCGCTCTCGAAAATTGACTAGATCTTCTCAGCTGCTAGCCCTACAGTGACGATATTTGGTTTATTTTCTTCGTAAAGAGTTATATAATCCTGNAGATATTTGGAAAAAAAACGTTAAAAATCTTCTCTTTTTTTTCTTCTATAACTCATATACATTTGCTTTCCCATACTTGCTATTTACTGTAAGTATAGCCCGCGGCAAGCCAAAAAAAACACATTTTTGAAAAATTAAAAAATATTAAGTAATTATTTTTCGAGATATATCAGTTTTTTAAAAAAAGGCGCTCTCGAGAATTGGCTAGATCTTCTCAGCGAATGACCCTACATTAACGATTTTTAGTTTATTTTCTTCTTGTGTTACATGCTATTAAAAAATTTCGACGATTTTATTAATTTTAAGAATAAATAAATAACTTTTTTGGGTATGTTTTTTTCAAATAACTTCCAATTTTTACTTTATTACAACGACTTTTATAGAAAGTAATTGCTGACATTTTTTCATAAATAAAAGTGTTTTTTTATGACCTGTAGTCGAGATAACTTCAATTCGTGAAAAAATATCAGCAATTTCTTTCTATAAAAGTCGTTGTCATAAAGTAAAAACTGAAATAGTTGTTTGAAACAAACGTAACCAAAAATGTATGATTTTTTCAGTCATTTTTTGATCCTTAAAATTAATAAAATCGTCAAAATTTTTTAACGGCATGGTAATATAACTCTTTACGAAGAAAATATACCGAAACTCGTTACTGTAGGGCCATCTGCTGAGAAGATCTAGCCAATTTTCGAAATCTCTTTTTTTCAAAAAATCCATATATCTCGAAAAATAATTAATATTTTTAAGTTTTTAAAAAATGCACTTTTTGGTTTACCGCGGACTATACTTGCAGTAAATAGCAAGTATGGAAACGTAAATGTAAACGAGTTATAGAAGAAGAGAAAAGAGAAGATTTTTAACGGTTTTTTCGATATATCTCGAAAAGTAACAAAGCAATCGAAACAAAACTGTCTAATAAAAGAGAAACTTAAAGTAACTTGCCTAATTATTTTAATAAAATTTAACTATTCTACCTGAAACAGAGGAGCTACAGTTCGTACGGTATTTGTTGAGATAGAATTCCAAGAAGACCTCTGCGTTGCTTTATTGGAATTAACCGCATTCGACACCCCAGGTAGAAAAACATCGGCGGCGTGATGTTCACCGTGCAGCTTGCAATGCATACTGTGATTTAAAATTACAAAAACGTGTTTGTTTTTTCATTTATTTGTACCAGCCTTTTAATAATAAAAAAAATTCTTCATATACCTTATATATTTTTTAATATTTTGAAAATCACGCTGAAAATTTCAAGGCCCGCCCCTACAGTAAATTGTTACAGTAATTCCGATAATAGAACTTTATTGATTTATTGGAATTCTATATCAACAAATATT
>NW_019422744.1:2940-3784 GCF_000390285.2 Anoplophora glabripennis | reverse complement strand
CAAAAGTATGGCTCGAAAGTCACAGGGTTTGATTCCACACACAAAAGAATAACGCGTTTTCATGGCTGAGCAATATTTTTAAAATAGTGAAGATATGGCAGTTAGGTACAGTTTCTAATTTTCGCACAAAATATGGTGATTTAACTGCATCAACTGTGAAAAGATTATTTGAAAAATTCAGGGAGACTGGATCAATTAGTGATCTTAAACACTCTGGCCGTCCTGTACCAAGTTGTTCAACACAAAACATAAAAGCACTTCGTGATAGCACAGACAATATAGCGTATCGCTACAGACTGCTACTTAAATGCTGGAAATTGGCAACCCGAAATGGAAGCAGGGTCTCCTTAGCCAGCTTCCAGCTATAAAATTTAGCGCGGTAACTCTTCTACTTGCTAATAGGCGGCAGTTCCAGCGGTGGCTTTGTTGCCCAATAATAACTGCTAAATAAATTTAATGCTTTCAATTATGTAATTAAAGAGATATGGAACTTATCTTGTGTTTGGAAATCACATTTGCCTTAAATGTTAAATAAAATAAATCAAGTTAGAATTAAAACTATGAATTTACCTAATTAATTATTTATTTTATATCACCTTGGAATGGGAAAATTCAAAAACTCGAAAGTAATGTTTTTAGATTTGTGCGTCGACTTCCAATATGGTACGATATCAAAACCTATGTTTAAAAAAATTGCATTATACAGATTGTGTATCCTTAGATGGGTACTGCCTCTTATTGTTGATTTCTTTAGATAGGTAAAATAATTATTGACACAAGTGTTGCATATCATGGATGTCATTGGTAGTGCTCATATTTGTGACACAAGGTGTTCAAAAAAATT
>NW_019422744.1:0-1003 GCF_000390285.2 Anoplophora glabripennis | reverse complement strand
AAAAAAAAACTGTACCTACATTCCGCGACGTACTAATAACCCACCTTGTATATTAAATAAATTTATCGTCATCATCAAATATTAAAAAAATTATATTACAAGCTGTTTAAAATATTATTACGAATTTTGTTTGTTTGGAAATATATTTTCTGGTATTTCAATACCAAAAAATAAATATAGTAGGTAGCTAATTAACGAAATTATGATTAAACAACTTAATTGGAACACCGCTGCAGAATATCATATGAAACTACATAGATATTCGTTGATTCTTTAAAAACATTTTTACCAATACATACATCATACATTTAAGTAAATACAGTAACGCAAAATACAGATATTGATAAGAAAGTGTACAAAAGAAATCCGTAAGCACGCCTGGCAACATTACCAAAGTCTTGTTTATATGTTGCTAGGATTCGGGTAGGTATGCGGGCCGCTGCATTTGATTCTTCCTAAAATTCTGCTGGTAGTGTACTCTACCGACAATTCGAAAATTTAAAACTGCCGGCCTATTCCAGTAGCGGTCTGTGGCGATAGCTATTTTGTCTGTGGTGATAGTGTTTCTGAGAGTCCAAGTACATCAGTTCGGTACCGTGACCAAGAATTGGACATTTCGAGAGCACTCTATAGAGTACTTTCACGAAAGATTTGCATCTTCATGCTTACAAAGTTCAATTGACTCAAGAACTGAAGCCTACTGACCACGCAGAATGAAGAGAGTTTGTTGAATGGATTATGAAACAAATGAATGCTGGTTTTTCGAACAAAATCATCTTCAGCGATGAGGCTCATTTTCATCTTGTTAGGCTCGTTAATCTACAAAATTTCGCGTTTGGGGTTTAGAAAATCCACCCCTGTACTTTCCAAAAAACACTGCATTTTGAACGTTTTAAATTTCAAATTTCCGTAAATGTGTACTTTTCCCCTTACTTTACTATTATCTTGCGGAGTTCTTTAGTAATTTACGGTTACATAAAATTTCGTTATAAATTTATGAAAT
>NW_019422743.1:1836-3781 GCF_000390285.2 Anoplophora glabripennis | reverse complement strand
GATAAAATATCTTAATCTGAAGAGAACGACCGTTCGAAAACTACTGATGTAATATTTGCATAATTAAATATTCTACTTTCAAGCTAGTCCGACATTGTAATTTCCACTCGGGGTTGTATTTGCCAGTAGGAATGAAATGTTTTATATCAAATGCTAGGTTACATGCAATCAGGATGAAGATTAAATCAAACATAAATTGAGCCTTCTGATTTTCGCCAGTTTTTCTACAGGGTGTTTCAGGATTAAGTCGACAAACTTTAAGGAGATATTCCTCATAAAAAAATAAGAAAAAAATCAAGTATAAATTTTTTCCAGAGATGCTTCATTTTCGAAATATAGGGCGTTAAAGATTTTTAAAAAAATTCCAATTTTTTAAATAACTCCTAAATGAAGCCAAATTTGGCATGACACATCTTATAAGATACCATTTTTCCATAGAAGTAGAAATCCCTCAAGCAACCAGTGGCGGAGTTATGGGGACTCAAACTCATTAAATTATAAAAAAAATAATACGGCCCTACTGAATATAAAAAATGATGCTGTATTTAGATAGAACAGTTTGTTATTGACAAAAAGTGTACATTCACTTTTTTTCCTAACTCTTATAGTTTCATGGCAAAATTGATTTTTCGGAAGGGTGCTTCTGGATTATGTCGATAAACTTTAAAATGAACCTCTACAAAAATTTTCCAGTAGGCTGCTGTCAGGCAATGTTAATTTGACGTTTTAAATGTTATATTGCGAATTGTTGCATAAATTATCCATTATATAAAGCGTTCAAAGTAATAATAAAAATAAATTTAATAATGCCGTCCATATTTTCGAGCAATGAATATGCTGATATATGTATATTGTTTTTGTAATAGCTGTTTTACATTGACAATTTATTGATCAATTAATTGATGAAGTCGCTTCATCAAGAAATTGGACAAGTGTAATGCACCGAATTAGCTGTCAAATAACTTCATGAATTTATTCATCAAGTTCTTGACGAATTAGAGCATGTTATAATTTTCGTCAATTTCTTCGTGAAGTTCGGAAGTACCAACCCAACAGATTTCCAGCCTCAGATCAGTAATGAGGTTATGTTATTGGAATATGTAAATAATTGTGTGGCGTCGTGCTAGTTTTGCATTGTTTTTACTGATTTGTTACTTACAAAAACTAATGTTTATATAATATGTGTCAAAACGGTATCGCTGTTGTGTCACTACAATTATGAGTGGAAAGGTGACATTTTTGAAATTTATTTGCTTCTTTTATTCATTGGTAGAACTGATTCATGCGTCAAAAAACTTGACAAAGTCCGTGGCAGTGTAAAACCACACTGTTTATCAATAAATTCGTTAATTAATTGATGAAGAACTTCGTCAATTTATTGATGAATTAATTGTCAATGAAAAACAGCTTTAATGGAAATACCACGGCGGCTCGCCGTGAATATCAGTAAGATTTCCTCATCGCAGACTACCAGCAAAGGAAACATTTTCAACGACATTCAGTCGTCTCAGACAAATTGGATATTTCGGTATTCCAACTTATGCTGATGGACATTTTGCCCCACTTCAGTACGAAGTAAGATCGAATACTATTTTAAACCATTTCGATGAAAATCCACCCACGAGTGTCAGAAGATCTAGCTATGAGCTAGGTATTTCGTCAAGTTCCATTTGGAGGACTCTTCGGGCTGATGGACGCCATGCGTACCATATCCAGCGTGTGCAACATTTATTGCCTCAGGACATACGATGCAGGCGCGTGTTTTGTGACTGGATGTTAAACCAAGCAGAGAATGATGATCAGTTTACGCAAAAAGTAATGTGGACAGATGAGGCAACATTTACTCGAAGGGGAATTTTAAACCAAAGGAACAACCATATTTGGGCCTACGAGATTCCACGGGCGGTAAGGGAACATAGTTTTCAGCATGAATTCCAATGTAACG
>NW_019422743.1:0-811 GCF_000390285.2 Anoplophora glabripennis | reverse complement strand
AGGTTTATACAAAAAAGGTAGGTATTAAATAAATCTGTAAAATAAGACAAGTCCGATTAAATTCCGATAATTTGTTTATGCGCAAGAGCTCAAAAATGGTCGAAATTGTCCGCTTTTTTCAATTGCTAATAATTAATGCAATTTTCATCGCAGATACTTGTAATTCAGGATTTTTGAGGCTTTTTACACCCTTAATAAGTGGTAAAAATTTCAGGCCGAAAGCTCCATTGGTTTGGCGTTGGAGGAATTTGTTATCTAAGAAGATGCTATTTTCAATTCATTTTTCCCAAGCTCACAGGCGTTGTAGGGTTTCGATCATTAGTTGTTTTTGTACCTAAATAGTTGTATTGACGTATGCATTTACTGAGAATTTAGTTTTTCAAATTTAATTTGTTTAAAAATGTCTGAAAAAATGTTAATATTTATTAAACTGTTAAGATAGGTAATTATTATAAAATAAAATAGTAACCTCTATACTTTAGTTTTCTTTGAATTTAAAAAAAAATTCGTTGTTGTAAGTTGAATAGAAGCTGAGATAATTTTTTTTTTATTTAATCGCAGTGACCTTAATTATTAATATTAAGAGCCGAAATTTGGAGAGAGTATACATTAAGAGCTATATTTTCATGTCCTACATTAACATTAAGGTGAATTCAACTATTTAATTGCGAAAAAGAAGATAGCGGCGATGCGTTCTATTACATGGTCTAGCGAACGAGTGGGGAGAGCGAGGCGAAGCATGCGCGCTTATCAATTTAATAAATATTAACATTTTTTTAAAGTCATTTTTAAACAAACTAAATTTGAAAAA
>NW_019422742.1:3275-3835 GCF_000390285.2 Anoplophora glabripennis | reverse complement strand
CGCTTGAACTGTCAATTGAGCTTAGACGCTTTGTTAGGATGTCAACAATTCTAGTGATAACACTTTGTTCATTTACAATTTTTCAGCTCAGTTCTGAATCCGAGCGATTAGAATACTATATTTGCACTGTATTATTTTGCGCACTTTTACTGTTTTTTTTTTTATTCATTGACCAAATATAGGCAAAACCCAAAAACATTCTTATAGACTGTACAAAAATGCAATGACGCTATGTAATGTTGAACCTGTCTTTCTCTTTGGCCACTCTGAAAGAAATGCGTTTTATTCTTTATTAGAATTCTATATGCCATTATAAGACCATTGTATACTATATGTGACAGTTAAACATGTGAATATTGGATATAAAACGCGTATTGCTAGCACAGTTGTATAGTGACTATAAACCTTATTCTTTATTAAATTATTGTATAACTAGTATACAACGTTTTTTATACCCTTTACGAAATAATAGCAATAACTGTTATTAAAGTGTTCCATATCGTTATTAGAACATCTAGTACTGGTTATAAGTTTTATAATAATAAATGTATTAAACTGTT
>NW_019422742.1:0-1920 GCF_000390285.2 Anoplophora glabripennis | reverse complement strand
GAAATTTTGGAAATCCGTTTTTGTTTCGTTTCAGCCTTGTTTGAGGTGATACTGAAAAAATAACACTTTCTCCTAGCAACTTTTTGCCCTCTATCGAATGGCATAATCAATTTTTATATGTAACGTTTTGTTTCTCCAGGATCATCATCAACTTCATTTTTTTAAATACGACCCTGGAAATTTTATTACATTTTTTGCAAGCCTTCTTGAGCCGCAATACTGTACTGCCTCAACCCGAACCAGATTCAGACGTTTTGTCTCGAAAAATTGTTTAAAGTGCATAAAATGTCACAAAATACTGGTCATTACTCAATACGAACTTCAAACGTATAACTTTTGTGCTTACAAAATGTTTTCTCATTCAGAAAAAGTTGATATGATGCTAATTTACGGCGAGTCACAAAAAAAATCAGGAAGAGCTGTAGAGTTATATTGAGAAAGGTATCCCAAGCGCCTCATTCCTGATCATAAAACCTTTACAAGATTGGGGGTGATCTTGCGACGAAATGAAGATGCATTTTCTGTTCGGGTTATATCAAATAATTGACCGAAGTTTAAGAAACAATGTAAATACAGCTAGAGTGTTACAGTATTTCCAACAATTCACGAAATTCTATACGGCAGGCTAGCCGGGAATTGAATTAGAATTAATCAGTCTTTCAACGAATTTTAAAGACAAATGAGTATCATGACTCCAAAATTCACAATTTGGAGTATTTGCCTGAGCGTCACATTGAAAACAGACTTAATTTTATAGCTCAAATTGTAGTAAATGTAGAAACTGTTGATCAGAACCTTTTTCGGCACGTTCTTTGGACGGACGAAAGTCGGTTTGTAAGTAATGATTTACCAAGCGGGCGCAACGAACATCCAGTCCAAAACCAAGGCCATTTAGGAGTAAATGTATGGTGCGGCATCATCATTGGCCTTATTTTTATGAACATACATTGAACAGCGTGAGTTACCTAAATTTCCTACAAGAAGAACTTCCTGCACTTCTGAAGAATGTACCTTTGCAGCTAAGAAGAAACCTACGGCTCGTGGTCGTGGTCGTGCTGAAGCACGACGGAGCTCCACCCCATAAGGCCAGGATTGTGGAGCAATAATTCGATAACACTTTCCCAGAACCTATTCAGTGGCCCGGAAAGTCACCAGATCAATTTTTTTTATGGGGGGTTTTAAAAAATAAGGTTTACAAAACACCTTCGTGAGTAGACAGTAATCATTTGAAAGAAAAAATCACAAACGCTTGTAATGAGTAAAAAAGGGAAAAGTTAATAAACGCAGCCCACAAAGAAGTGAGGCGAAGATTGGATATGTGTCTTGAAATGAGAGGAAATCATATAGAGAATAGATTGTAATAGTATGAAAGCGTTTGCCTCATTTTTTAAGTTTAGTTATTGTTATCATCACCTTTTCTTTTAACTGTATTAAAGAATTATCGAGTTTAATCATTTTATTTATTCTTAACGGCATTTATGCACTTTAACAAGAAACATTCAATTATTTTCCAACGACAACTTGATCCTTCCGCTGCTAATGTGATTTTTAAGTTGTATTCCTTTTGTGAGTCTTTAGGACGATATTGCTTACAACTTTTAAACGGGAAGGAATACAGAAAAATTTCTCTAATAAAAGTTTATTAGAAAAAAGAGAGCTTCTTAACAGGAAAAAAATTGGGTATGTTTCTGGAAAAAAATATAATTGATTAGTCGTTTCTGTCAAATCCCAAAGATAATACTTTCTATTGAAAATGGGCCTTACCTCATCCCATTTAACACCATGTTCCACATTTTATTTAAATTTTTTGTATCCTGACAATAGACCCATACTATCGAGTTTGAGACACCCTGTATATAAAATGCAGTGACGATAGCGTATAGGACGATGGGAATGTTGCAGCTGTCTTTCGCTTTGGCT
>NW_019422741.1:2961-3768 GCF_000390285.2 Anoplophora glabripennis | reverse complement strand
GTTTCTTCGTCGGCAACAAAATGCTGACCCTACATTTTATAATAAAATATTGTTTACGGACGAAGCTATATTTACCCGGCGCGGTGTATTTAATTCTCAGTAAGTATTTGGTGTGGAATACTTTCCGATAACATTTTGGGACCATTTGTGTTACCCCGTCCACTTAATGGGGAAAATTATTTAAATTTTTTACGGCAAATCTTTTGGTTTATGCATGATAGTGCTCCCGCACATTACTCCCGACCAGTAAGAGAATATGTTGGTATAAGTTTTCGAAACCGTTGGATTGGTCGCGGCAGCGAAGTGCCTTGGCCTGCGCGTAGCCCTGATTTAAATCCCCTAGATTTTTATTTCTGGGGTAACGTTAAATCTTTAGTTTATAAAGATGTTATACATACTCGAGAAGAGCTGTGGGCAAAAATACAAGAATCTGTTAACATTATCAGAGACCAACAAAGAAGTCTATGCAGTGTCAGACAAAATTTTAACGAGAGAACAAAAAAATGTATTGAAAACAATGGTCGCCACTTTGAGAATCTTTTGTAATTAGACTTAAGCATAATAAAATTTTCAGTTATTACTGTGTTTGTCTTAATTCGTAATTAAGTCATCATATTTAAAGGCGTACGTTCAAACAAATAATTTTGTAAAGAAATAGTAAATCGTTCTTATTTCGAAAACGGTTAAGTTTATCGATTTTTAACAGGTATATCTTTTTTATTTAGAATTGAACGTAGTTTAATAATTTCTTATTGGAAATTCAGATTTTTGAAGGACAAAAAAGTTTGACATATGTTTACTCCGACG
>NW_019422741.1:0-2557 GCF_000390285.2 Anoplophora glabripennis | reverse complement strand
TGAGGTCAGCAACATGCCCTTAAGCTCTGTGCCATTATTAATGAATCACCCTGTATGTATACAGGGTGAGTCATGAATAAATGGTACACAGCTTACTGGCACATTGTTAGTCAAAATATAGTGATTGAGCCTTAATCAATTACTGCTCCTTTTCGTTCTACAGGGTGTTAAAGTTGAAAAAATATTTTCCTTTTTTATCTATATTTTAAGTATGTATGGACCGATTGTTTTGAAAATTTGTAGTTTTACGTTTTTTGAGGAGGCAAATACGAATATATAAACAGTGTTGGGGTCACGTCTAGAGGGCGCTAGTTATACTGTCCTATCAATGTAAAAATTTGTCTAACTTTTTGTGTTTTACAATTTTTAATTTTTTAACTACAAATTATTAAACTACGTTCAAATCTAAATAAAAAAGGTGTACTAGTTACAAATCGGTAAACTTTTACGTTTTAAGTTTTTGAGATTCGGCGAGAATTAAATTAGAAAATTAGCAGGTCTTAAGTTACCAAGCCTAAATTAAGAATTAAGACAAACATTACAGCAATTAAATATTTTATTATGCATATCTTAACAAATTATTAACTACCAGCAACTTCAATGCACTTTCTTAGCCTTTTATTAAGATATTTTCTTCTCTAAAAAATAACGACAAGGAAAAAACTACTTCTTAATCAAATTGATTAGAAAACAATATGGTATTGTATTGACAGCTGTCAATTTATTATGTCCACGCCTACTACTTTGGAAAAAATAATTTTCTAATTTAATTCCCGTCGAATCTCAAAAAATTAAAACGTCCGTATCTCGAGAATAGTGAGTTTATCGATTTGTAACAAGTATACCTTTTTTTATTTAGAATTGATCGTAGGTCAACAATTTCTAGTTAAAAAATTCAAAATTTTAAAATATAAAAAGTTAGACATATTTTTACATTGACAGGACAGTACAACTAGCGCCCCCTAGACGTAACCCCAACATTATTTGCATATTCGTATTTGCCACCTCAAAAAACGTAGAACTATAAATTTTCAAAACAATCGGTCCATACATACTTAAAATATAGATAAAAAGGAAAATATTTTTTTCAATTTTAACACCCTGTAGAACGAAAATGAGCAACAATTTATTAAGGCATGTTTGGCTCAATCGCTATATTTTGACGTTAAGAATCTGCCGTTAAGCTGTGTACCATTATTATGACTCACCATGTATATTGCAATTGTTAAATAATGCAATAATCCAAATAAATATCCTGTATTCTTGTTGTCCTATTATCACCTCTGACAAAAACATCTACTACTAAGATCTCTGTGGTATAGGTACGCTGTTTAAAAACGGTCGTGAGGACATAAAAGATGAGCAACAAGTTCGCCAACCCAAAACCGCCATCAAAGCATATTCCATTCCACAATTGTGCATGAATTGATCAAGGATCACACAAAATCTTCATTGAAATTCATGGAATTGGAATTGAGCATCTCCAAAACATCAATTTATCGCATTTTGGACGAACATTTGGGTTACCAAAAAGTGTGTGTACAGTTGACGGACCACCAGAAATTGTTCAGAATTTAACATTCGAAGGATATCAACAAGGAGGCCAAAAAGGACAAAAACTTTTTTTGATTTAAAATCTACATCTTCAAATTAAAATTTGCATTTCAAAATGAAAGAAAAAACATTTATATTCCAGTGGCGTCTCATACTTTGTGAGGAAAATGTAAAAAGCGTACCTCGTATCTACGCCACTGGTGTAAGTTGAGAGTTATTTTTTCGCTTCAATATTTACTTCTGTTCAGAATATAATTAGACATAATCTTTCTCTTGAAGAAGTAAATGATGGATTGATAGTCACTTCTATCAATCCATCATTTACTTTTATGCACTTCTCAATTCTTTTATGTACTCTCGTAATTACTTTTTGTATTTAATTTGGGGTAATTTCTGTACAGGCTTGAATTACTCTAGCATGTAGCTCGTGTACAGTTTGTGGGCCTTGATTTAAAAATTTTTGTTTCAACAAACCCCAAAGAAAAAAATCTAATGGTGTCAAATCCGGGGATCTCGGCGGCCACTCAATTATTAGTATTAAAACGCACATACGCTAATAAGTCGTACAATCTATTTTGTGTCTTAATAGTATATTTTTTATGATTATTAACACGAGATAAATTTTATCACACACTAATTGTCACTTTTGACAAGCTAACTACCTCATTTTTTGTTTTGTTTCATGGATAACTTGATATCAACAATAAATTAATGAAAAAAGTAAATAATTTTAGTATTGACCCGTTTTGAAAAGTCGTGAATCCAGTGAAGTAAATACAGGGTGACATAGAAAAAGTACATTGCATAGTGCCACACAATAGAGGATACTAAAATAAGAAAAAAAGTTCCTATGAACATGGGTCTGCAAGGCCTTCGGTTAAAAGAATTTTATTTTTGTTTGGGTTTTTTTTTTTAATATCTTTAGCCAGAGACGCATGAAATGGATAAAATGTGGTATACAGGTTTTTTTTTATCATGCTAAATTCAAATATGATCTTAGTTT
>NW_019422740.1:0-3781 GCF_000390285.2 Anoplophora glabripennis | reverse complement strand
CTAACCTTTTGACATAAAAAAGGTATACTTTATTTGTTTCGATAAATCTAACCGTTCTCGAGAAAAATGCTAAAATAACATTGCTTGCATGTGATGAATACGAAATCATTTTAATTTATTTTCTACATTAAACATGGCATAGCATGCTTTGGAAACAAGCGTTTAGTTGCCTTGGAAACAAGTTTGTGGAGAATTAGTTTTGACAGATAGTAATTTTTGTGAAAATTTGTTGGTACGCTGATGGTGGTTAATGATAAATTTTAAAAAAATAACGTCCTCAACAAAAAAAGAATGGTTTACTAACAAAATCATAAGGTTAAAATACATAAGTTACTAGAACAATACAAATACAAATTAAACATTCAAATCAAAGGTTCAAAGTGACGTTCTTCCTCTTCAATGCATAAATTAATTCTTCTTAAAAAATTCCGACGAACTCTATGGAATATTCCTTCCGTTTGCTTAATTACCTCACAATTAGCAACAACATCGACGCTATTCACAGGTGTCCTGTATACAAGCGTCTTCAGATAGCCCCAAAAAAAGAAATCGATTGGGTTTAAGTCAGGGGATCTAGGGGCCCACTGTACAAAACCACCGCGTCCTATCCACTTTTCAGGAAAAGTTTCATTTAAGAATTTTCTGGCCGCTAAACTAAAATGCGATGGCGCGCCATCTTGAAGCAGCCACATTGCATTTCTTAATCCGAGTGGTACATCTTCTAATAGAATAGGTAAGTGGTTTCTTAAGAAATCCAAGTAAACTTCACCATTGAGTCTTTGTGGAAAGAAATGTGGCCCAATTAAGTAGTCCCCTACAATATCGGCCCACTCTTTGACGGAAAACTTATTTTGATAACCACGCTCTATTGATAAATTAGGATTCTCATCAAACCAAAAATGCTCATTGTGGAGGTTTATTAAACCATCATGGCCAAATCCAGCTTCGTCCGTGAAAAGGATATTACGAACAAAATTTTGGTCACCATTATGAAGTATTCTAATTATATTGCAGAAATTCACACGAGCAGCAGCATCTACAGCAGATAAGGCTTGCACCTTTTGGTAGTGGTACGGATGAAGATTTTGTTCGCGTATTGTTTCATGCACGGAGCTCTTTGGAATGCCCTCCTGAATAGCAATATTTCTTATACTTACATTGGGATTATTCTCTATCAAATTCAAAATACTAGCTTCTGCTTCTGCTCTAGTATTCCGTTGTCGACCTACATCAAAAATTCTAGTTTTGAACGATCCAAATTCTCCCAGTCTTCGATGAATAGTACTAAACATTCGCGATTGGGGTAGGTTTCTATTTGGAAATGTTTCGCGATACAAACGTCGTGTTGCAAGAGCATTGCCAGCAGCTAAACCGTAATAATAATGCATGTCCCGCAACTTCACGTTAGAGTAATTGTTGTTCATTTTTATTATTATTTTTATGATAACAATTACTACAAAAGAACTTGTACAAAATTACTATCTGTCAAAACTAATTCTCCACAAACTTGTTTCCTAGGCAACTAAACGCTTGTTTCCAAAGCATGCTATGTTTAATGTAGAAAATAAATTAAAATGATTTCGTATTAATCACATGTTATTTTAGCGTTTTTCTCGAAAACGGTTAGATTTATCGAAACAAATAAAGTATACCTTTTTATGTCAAAAGGTTAGGAGAACAAAAATATTCAGTCAAATTTCGCATAAAGTGNCGTGCGCGTGTTACAAAGCACGGAATAGTATATTGTGCAATAAGTGCAAAAGAAGCTTGGAACATTTTTATTTTTATAACAGTTATAGGAATAAAAAAACGTGTAAAGAATATTGAAAATTAACTAACTAACTAACTAACTATTAATAATAACAGCTCTAACTAATCATGTTTCTAGTTTCAATTGTTATTATTAATGGTTGTTTATTGTGCAATTCGTATTATTGCACAGTTATTGAAGCAGACTCTTCGCAAATGTTTTGATTTTCTCGAACAAATAATACAGTTCTTGTATTTTGCGAGCGAGAAGGGTTAAACAGTTTTCGTGATACCTCAATTTTTCTTTGTGCGGATTCTTCTATATATCCTTCTGCTATATTAAAAGAACGCCATCCTTCGTGCCTTTTCAAAGTGAGTAAATAAGCGCAGCTTTCTACCAACATGCTTGCCGAAGAACGCCTTCTTAGTACATGTCCGGAATATTTTCTAGGATTTTCTAGTTTTAGGTATTCTGCAACAATTTTTGATGCAACACCACTGATGGTATGGCATCCAACGTGTTGAGCGTAACACCTGCCGTATCGATATGCAACAAATAACCTTATGCTGTTCATATCTTTAGGTCGTAGAGCTGCATATTTACGATGAAGTGTGTAGGGCTCAAATGTACATCCTTCATTAGTAATGGTGAAACGTCTTGATGTATGAGTTTTTCCATCTCCTAAAAACATTACAAGAAAGCGCTCATTCTACCACATCGTCTAAATTTAAACGTATTAAATCATCACTTCGACACGCACCAAAGATCCCAAACACTAAAATTGCTTTTGGTAGTAGATATTGTTCATCTGGAGCTTCACATAAAAATCCGGTTACTTGTTCTGCTGTTAAAACTTTGGACTTTCTCGGTGTATATCCTAAAGCCTGACGCTTCAAAGCAATAGTTTTTGGATATTTGTTGATGTTAACATTTTCTTTCATGGCCAAACAACTCTTTAGCATTGAGAATCGACCCCCATAACGTGGAAGATTTCATAAACAAAGTAAACTAGAAGAATATCGTCACTTACAGTTTTGATTTTGTTCAGATTTCGTCATTTATTAAAAAGTTGATATTCTTGTTCATATCTTGACCTGGATTTTATTGGTAATAAATTCGCGTTCGCTTGTACCGCTTTCTCTAGGATGTTATCAGCAATTTAGGGATTTTCTTCTGATTGTGAGTACATTTTATCGGCACAAATTTAATTGACAGAAAATAAATAACGTTGTCAATATAAGTAAGGCTTTTTTTCGCGACTGAATATTGGTGAATATATGACTTGTAGTTATGTACTATTTCGTTCTCTTTTAATTGTCGTATGGTAGTTGACATGTATTCATAGATCTAACAATATTAGATCTCTGTATGTATGGTGCGTTTCCATGGTTACTCTCAAAAATAATTATTTCAAAGGTGATTTGTTTTTAATTAGTCTAATAATTAGTTACTGTTTTACAGTGCTCATTATTAGTGGTTCATTATTGCCATTTAATTTTATCTCAACATATTTACAAGTCGGGAATAATAATGGCGAATATTTAATTTCAACTTGAGTATTCTGCGTTTGTAACCATGATAGGATCTGTACATTTTTTTAAATTACAAATGCTACATATAGCGACCATTTAATGTTATGGCCGACGTTATTCAGATGAATCTATTTTGCCTACATTCGGACTGAAGCCAAGGCCCTGAGATCTGGCGTGCTCTGTATGACAATTATTGTCACGCAGTAATCAGGAAAATAAAATTCTCGAAGAGTTTCCAAAGATTATCGTATTATTATTAAACAAGGACAGAGTAGGATTTGTTAATCGCAAATCTTAACCATTGGTTGTAATAAATATTGTTATATATTTTTGTACTGTTTCAGATTACAGTTTTTGTATAGCATTGGGTAAATTCGCATTACTTACCCATGAAATGAGATTTTTAGGTGAAAATTCAATTTTTCAATTAAGAATGAAAAATTCTAAAAATTTCAGTTTCAATACATTTTGTTAAAATAACACCACCACACAAAAAAAA
>NW_019422739.1:0-3778 GCF_000390285.2 Anoplophora glabripennis | reverse complement strand
ATTTTGGTTTAAACAAATTAAATTTTTTTTATTTGGAAATTAATTTTTTTGTTAAATACAGATAAAATTAAGAAAAAATAGTACTTTAAAATTAAAATTTTTGAAAAACATTGCAAATTGATAAATGTAATCTAGTTTAAAAATTTACTATGGTCGTCCTAATTAACCGATTTCAATTTTTCAAAAACCATTTGATAGGTCGAGCGGTCTTTTCTATGTGAAAAAGTATCTAGATGCTTTATTTGAAGCTGTGCAACATTTTGAAAATTCGAAAATTTTTTTCAAAAAAATATTTTGCGAAAACTATCGAACCGATTTTAATGCAATTTGGTGTGTTGTTTTATTATACTCTAAAGTTTTTTCTTACCAAAATTACAATGCCCTCGGAGCAATTAAAATATTTTTTAAAAATATCCAAGAAACCTGATTATTTTGCCTTTTCTTCATCAATTATTACTATTTTGCAACATCGGTAATAAATTTAAACATTTTTAACTTACAGTATATTATGCAAAATTCAATTCTAAAACTTTTTTCCTCTTCAATATTCTTCCAAAATGCATAGGTTCCAAGATATAAGTAAAAAACTCAGATAAAATATGTATTTTTAAAAAATTTTTAAACATTTTTGCAATTTTGAAAATGTTCCGGACCTCGCCCAGATCTAGGGATCTACACTTTTATTATATGTGAGTTGTACTGAAGGTAATCCAGAAAAAATTTCCTTGCCCCCTCTCACATCCACCTCAAAACAGTTCCACCCTTTCTATTCTATTCTATTTAAAAAAGATTCGCCAATTTTATAATCAAAATTCAAAGGAGTTTAGCGACAACTGTAGGGCATAATTTTACATTTTTGAGATTATATTGTAATCTAATGCAATCAGTAGAAGATTTAACTTCTAAAAACAACTTATGTTCAATATTCAGTAAGATCATTAATATGTACAAATAACAAACAATAGTAGCTCCATAATTGACCCTCGTGGAACCTCTGGGAATTGATGAAATTTATCTGATTGAAAGACACGACACTACAACTTTTTCTTTTCTTTATTCTAATGTATTCCATCAAGTATTGAACCTACAGCACTTATACTGAGAACTCCATGTATTTACGATACAGTACCAAAAAGAATCGTCAATTTTGGTCACACTTCTCTACCCGATTTTATCTTTTTAATCCTGTTAATCTCTATATGCGCCACTGAATCGCGTTCGCAGGAGCATTAACTGTAAAAGACAGATGCATTGTTATGAATATCTTGCGGTAGGAATTATGCACAATCTCGCGAGCTAGTCAAATATGAGGATACTAATGACTGGAGTGTAAGCTTTCTCAAAAATATAGCTGTATTTTCCGCGTCGTCGCATGCCTGCTTTATGGCATTGTTGGGGCTTTAGGATTTCTAATGAAACAATAAATAACGTCGCGGTTCAGTGACTACTACCGCAGTAGATGATCGTTAATATGAAAATAAAACTGAAAAATTTCTAGATTAAGTTGGGTACTTCCCAGTCGGCAGTTGGTGTGGAACGCATTATCTGCCTCAACATAAGGAAATCGTTACCCTGTAATGGGAGGAATTCGTGGTGATTACCAATTAATTATGCGACTGGTGCACCGAAATTGCGTAACTGGATGTTTATCTTGAAGATGCTGTCAGTAGTATCGAGTCAAAAAATTACCAAATACTTTTGTCCAGGTAATGAAAGTTAATTAAATTTAATCAAACATGCCTCAGGGTNTTTCAACTGTCACAGAAAAAACTTGAAATAGAGTTAAACCTTGTTTTACAAATTTTCAAACAAAACTTTTGCGTTCGTTAATTAAAATGCCTTTCTCGCAAAATATATTGCGTGAATATACGTGTAAATAAATCACAATAAGTTTCATACTTCACGTTAACGTGAAATCCTTCCTGTTTAAAATGTTTCGAATATCCGGGAACAAACGAATCCTTTACAATTTAGAATTTATAGGAATTCTAATTATTTCCACAGTGATATCCTTCAACTCGTAATTAACAGTATGAGAATGTGCTTTGATTCTTAATGTTATCCGACTACACAAAACAAATACCTATAGATACCGTATTAATACCAGAAGCTAACTCGGATTTTGTATTCTCAAATTAATTTACATTTCCGTGCAAATAAAGGTGTTTATTGTTATGCGAATTAGTCGTTGTCAACTTCGGAAACAATATTAAATTGTACTGTTCCTGAAGTGGTTCTATGACATCAGCTGTGGCAGTTAGAGTGGTGGGTTTGACACGAGGGAAAATTTTTCTAAATCATTAACTAATAAATGGCCACAGAGCTGGCAGTATTAGACGCTAATATCTAAATAATTAAAAATTCGTTGAACAGAAAAATGTTTCATTTTTTTAAAATGAACATGAAAATGCCATAATAAAACCTGTTTACAAAGGTTAAGATAAAACTGAAGCGATAAACTAATAAGTGGTATAGTTAAGACATGAAAAAATTCTTATAAAGTTCGTATTACAATTTTTTGGACAAATATATTTCATCAAAAAAAAAAAGAAAGAGTAGTTTTCAGGAAAACTAAATCTACTGAAGATGCGATAACGGAAATCACAACAAATGTATACAGGGTGTTTTGATTAAGAACCGATCAGGGGCATGTAGGGCAACCCAAAATATGGTGATTTAACGCAACTTACCTTTATACTAAGCTGCACCCCTGAGGCTTGAAAAGTGGGGTTTCAAATTTTGAAAATAATCAATCTCACTCACACTTGAACTTAGAAAAACCAAATTTGGTATACGGTGTGAGTATATCAAAAGCATTAATCGACAGTAACTAGAGTTCAATTGAAACAAAGGGTTGATAAGGAATGATGCACCATTAAAGTGTTACAGAAATTTTTAACCCGTTGGCGGACTTATAAAATTATTACTTTGTTTTATGGGAAATTTAATTCTAAAACTTTTCTTACTCTTGTTAATTTTCTAAAAACTTTGTCGTTTTCGACAAAAACACGAATAACTAATAATACGTATTGTAGCAGTTATTTAAAATCATCGAAAATTCAAAAGTTGGCTATGAATTTAAACGCCAAACTTGACGATCAGGAAAAATGTCACTTAATTGTATTGAGATGCCACTACAACTTAGACTGGAACATTGGTTTATGTATGCATGATGGAGCACCCCCTCATTAAGTAATATTGTTAGAGACTTTTTAAACCACCAGTATCCAAATAAATGGATTGAAAGAGGAAATAATTGCCCACAAGTTTGGCCTCCACGATCACCAGACCTCAACAAATATGACTTCTTTCTTTGGGGAACGTTAAAAAAATTTGTGTATTCCTCGCCAGTTGTGTCTTGATCAGAATTGTGGAATCAGATTACGGACAAATGCACATTCATTGGAAACAATCAGCAGTTATTGGATAAAGTTGACTCAAATTTTCGACGAAATCAGTTTATGCCCGAGACAAAACCGTGATCATTTTGAACAATTTCAACTTATCAGTGCAACTTGTATGTTATTTCTGTTGTTTAAGTTCTTTGTTTTTCTATTGTAGGGAGCTCTATCTGCGTGGCTATTTCAGGAAAGCACACTATATTTTTCTCTAAAACTTTATTTTTCCATAAAAGCATAAATCTTAAACGCTTCTTTTTCGCACATAACCTCTCTTTTTTTTCTAACTAATGGTTGGTTTATAAAAAAGTATTAGTCCTAACTTAGCCGTAACTTAACCTTAATCTTAGTCCTAAAAAGTTAAATGTACAGAATGTAAT
>NW_019422738.1:0-3780 GCF_000390285.2 Anoplophora glabripennis | reverse complement strand
ACTTTTTGTTCGACATTTACGAAATAATTGATTTACGACTTATTGCAACTTTTGCTTTATTAATATCGTAAAATTGAAAGTGCAGCTAAGCCCCGTTTTTTTTCATAATATTATAGTACGAATCATAGATTACGGGTCAATAAGTAATTTAGCCTTATGGTGCCTTATATATAACTTTTAAGTTCACTTTTGTATGATTTTCGTAATAAATTTAAGTATTATTTGTCAAAAACAATAATGAAAATAAGTGGACAATAAATAATTTATTATGAATAATTTATAATGTTGAAATACTTTACATACCTCCTGGAACAACGTCCATTGTATTACGATTTTATCAGAACTATAATTAAATTTTTACAGCACTTTGAACATGTGATGTACGTTTGTGTTCGCTTAGGCGGTCATGAGACACACACAATAAGGTTATTTCAACTTCAAATTCTAGCTCCAGTATAAACAGCAAACTGTTTTCACCGGTCAGTTTGAATAGTTCAACTATCCCTATTGCCAACCTGATACTTAAAAAATTCCAAATAAAAACTTTTTTTTTCATTTTTGGCCAGCTTGTAGGCATTTCGTACCATAGTGATGGTGGTGGAACCTTCTGTACCTACTAACTGAGAAATACCAGCTGTTCAAAATAAACGGCGGTACGATTTCATACTGGTGTGACCATTGAGGGTTAATATGTAGGTACTTCAAAAATATTTACATACATAGTACAAGTAACTGTTTTTGGCGCTCGATATGAAATTGACAACACATAAAATATTAAAACAATTTTTGACACTAATTACATGTAATACTTTTTCTGCAATCACTCTTCAAAAATAATTCAATTTCAATGCTGAAAACCTATCATCATTTTTATTAGACAGTAACAATATGAAATAAAAGGGTACCTAACCACTCCCTTAGAAAACATATCAATTAAGTATGATCATAAAAAAAGGGAAATACAAAATATACATATAAATATAAAGCATGCATGAGAAAAATACAAATAAATACAGATCTATGTTAAGTTGGCAACATAAGATTTGACCTGTTTTTTCAAAACTTGACAACTAGAAGCAGATTTAATGGCAGAGGGGAGCTTATTAAAGATTTTAACGGCATTATAACTAAATGACTTTTGAAATTGAGCAGTACGATGACGTGGGACAGTGTACATATCACGAAATCTGGTAGACCGTTCATGCCGCCCTTTGACAAGTTTATTAAAAAGATATTTAGGAGAACCCGATTTATTAATTTTATAGACAAGAGCCGCCATGTGAACTATATAACGCTCATTAAGTTTTAACCACTTGGATTGCTCATACCTGTCACTTATATGATCAAATTTTCTAACACAATAAACAAATCTTAAGCAAGCATTTTGTAGCCTATGAAGGCTTTCCTTGTCCCGATTTAATATAGCAGGCCAATAAACTACGTCACAATAGGCTAGATAGCTAAGAATCAAGGTATCACATAATCTTAATTTAACATCAGTACTGAGAACATCTTTATAAAGATATAGTGTCTGCAATTTGTAGTAAGACTTCTGAATTAAATTGGACACATGTTTCTGAAACTTAAGATCAGTATCAAGGTAAATACCCAAATCCCGGCAACATGGAGAAGAGATTAAAGCTTTATCATTGAGGACTAAGTTAAGATTGGGGTAACTAATTATTTCATCCCGACACGGTCCGAATATGAGTAACTCAGTTTTTTTCTCATTCAGAATTAATCCATGAGCATTGGACACAGTAGAGATCGTATTTAGGTCGGAGTTAATGTGTTCTATTGCAGAATCAATGTCGGAAATAGAAAAGTTATAAAATATTTGGTAATCATCAGCATATTGATGCGACTTAGAATATTGCAAGAATATTGAGAAGTCAGCAGTATAAACTGAAAACAAAAGCGGCCCCAAAATGCTCCCTTGAGGTACACCTCTGTGCATTTCAGACAAATCAGACAATATTCCACTTAAACATACTCTTTGGCGCCTTGCAGAAAGATAATTTGAAAAGAACGTAACCACTAGATCACTAACGCCAAAATATTTTAGTTTTAAACATAATGTAGAGGGTACTAATGTATCAAATGCTTTACTATAGTCAAGAAGCACCAAAAAAGTATTTTTGTGTTGATCCCTGGCTCTAAACAGTTCATCAGTAACATCTAATAGAGCAGTAGTTGTACTATGATTAACCCGAAAACCAGATTGGGTTGCCGGTAAAATATTATTATTATTTAAAAAATTGGAAAGTTGTTCATAAACTATCTTTTCAAGAATTTTGGAAAGCGTAGGCAAAATGCTTATTGGTCTAAAATTAGNTGTTCATAAACTATCTTTTCAAGAATTTTGGAAAGCGTAGGCAAAATACTTATTGGTCTAAAATTAGAAATATTGTTGGGACAATTATTTTTAGGCACCGGAATGACAAGTGCCTCTTTTCAGACGTCAGGGAAATCGCCAGTGGTTAAACATTTATTAACAAAAAAAGTTATATAACAACTCAGATGCGGAAGCGGCAACGTGGGCATTTTTAAGTCAATTCCGTCACACCCCTTAGCATTTGATTTGATTTTAGCGAATACTTTTTCCACAACACCGATATCCACCTCTGAAAATTGAAAATTACTGTCTGTGCCAAAAGGTTTATTAACGTAATTATTAATGAGAAAATTATCATCAACCGAACGCAGAGGAATATTATTGAGGAAATAATCATTAAAATCATTAGCATTACCAAAATGAGAATAGTTAATGTTATCAGAGTTTTTAGTAATATTCAAATATTTCAAGGTAAGCCAGAAAGCTTTAGGATCAGTTTTAAATTTATAATGAAGGTAAGCTTTTTTCTCAGACTTGATCGCTGAGTTAACCATGTTCATAAGTTCTTTGTAAGCTTCCTAGTTACCTACAGTTTTTAGTTTTTTATATTTTACATAAGCTTTATCCCTCAACTTCATCATGATTTTCAAATTAAATGTAAGCCAAGGAGCCGACGGTTTCGTGATCCTAACAGTTTTTAACGGTGCGTGAATATCAAACAGACCAATAATAGGTTCATTCAAAAATTGGGCAATATCATCTACATATACAAAATTATATATTAAATCAAAATTAATATTCCCAAGATCGTACACAAATAAATCATAATTAAAATTAGAAAAGTCCCTGAAGTTACGGAATAATAAAGGTTGCTTAACTTTGTCAATCTTCAAATTACATGTAACCAACTTATAATCAGAAATACCATCCATATTAATAGCTTCACTATTCATAATTATGTCATTACGTGACGTAACAATAAGATTTAGAAGCGTTTGACTTATAGGAGTAATCCGAGTAGTGCAGTCAATACATTGTGTTAAACCATATTTATCTAAAAAATTGTTTAAGAGCAACGTAGCATTGTTCGCAGTTAAAAGATCGACATTAAAATCACCCCCAAAAAGAACATAATCAAAGTCAGGTAGAACGCCAACTAGTGCAGCTTCTAAATCATCAATAGCCATCTTCAGATTAACATCAGGTGGCCTGTACACCAAAGCACAATTTCTTACCTCCAATTTTTGTACTAATCCAAAGTTGTTCAATAAAATCAGTAGATTCAATCTTTAATATTTTAAACTGAATATGATTTTTTATATAAAAGGCCACTCCACCCCTACGACCAGAAACAAATTAATGTTACCGACCAGAAGCAAACATATTCTTACAAATACTACTTCTAATAGTATGATAAAATGTAAATTAAAGTTGATTTTGAATAA
>NW_019422737.1:3154-4002 GCF_000390285.2 Anoplophora glabripennis | reverse complement strand
AAATAATAATTGAAAAAACAAAAAATAACAAAAAATACAAATATTTTATGAAAAATCCGTGAAATTTATTGTTAAATAAAGTTTAATAATGTACCAAAAAAAATTTTTTTTGTTTAATAAACTATCAAAGAATTAAGTTAAGACCTTAAAAAAAGTAAATCCACTGAAATTTTATTTTTATTTTTTATAGTAATAAGTGGAAAATTGTTATAACAGCAAAAAAATAACGTTTTTTGATGGATTGATTTAATATTCATTTTTAAAACGTATCTGTATTCTGTATCTGAAATTGTGAATATAAGTTCTCTTATTTTGAAAGTTGTTTTTCTTGTCAGTTTGGGTGACGAAGCTAAGCAGTGATGAGCACACCAAATATTTTTTTGTTACTTGCAGTTTTATTTATTTTAAAATCGTTTTTCGTTTATGAAAATTAAATAATTATTATTATAAATGGAATAAGAATATGATTTTTATGTTTTCGAGTAAGCTGCAGTTATCAGTGTGTTAAAAAGTGTATTATTCACATATCTTGTCCATTTTGAGGTTATACTCTCGTACACTTGTAATTTTTTAATGTAAAATTATTACTTAATATTACAAATAATCCTCAGTATGCATTTAAGGTATTTTTATTCGTTTTCTTTTATTCTAAACCTGTAAATGTATGAGTTTAATATTTATATATGAATATGATCCATTTTTAAAATAATTAATGAATAAATAAATAATATGTGACGTTGATTTTGATTTTGTAATTTTGTATTTAAATTCAGTGTTTTTTTTCAATTTTATTGGCTTAAAGCTTTAATTGCCCAGTTATTTTTGAAGAAGAGCAAGAACTCGATGAG
>NW_019422737.1:0-1319 GCF_000390285.2 Anoplophora glabripennis | reverse complement strand
ACGCAAATCTTTTTTTAACACTGTGTGGCAGGTACCGACTGATACTCCCACCATTTGTGATAAAACACGTACAGAAGTTCTTGGCGCATTTTCCATTATTTGTTGGACATTTTCTTTTAATTCTTCAGTCCGCTTTTTAGGTCGGCCGCTTCCTTCTTTTCTTGTTACACTGCCCGTTTCACGAAAAACATTAACACAACGCTGAACTGCACTTTGAAAAATTTTGTACTCAACAACGCCGGGAAATTGATTTTGAAATTCTATGAAACATTCCTCAATAGAATACTTCCATATTCCATCAATCTTGCGTCCATTTCTAAAGTAGGACTCTATGATAAACACTTTTTGTTCTTGAGAAAACACCATTTTAAACGCTTTTTAAAACGAAAATATTCAAATTGATAGCGGCGATATAGCGCTTTTACAGATGACGTTTAATTTCATTTGCTATACGCTACGCCCTACGTCCAAATTTTCAGAACCAACTTGACCACGTTTTTATTTGGACGCTCGTTATGTTATACGTTCTATAAATATACTAAATACGCGACATTATTATTAAACGTAAGTCTTGGCAATCTTTGGTCGTTTAATTGCTGTGAGAATAAACAAAATACAGGCGTGTTTGTTTTAATGTAAATCTAATTTTCCATCTCCTAGTTTAAATATGTTTAATGCCTAGAGAACACAGTGCAAATTTTATTAAGATTCTGTTTTCAATGCCTTATTTCTAGGAATGAAAATTATTTTAAGGCATCTTTTATANATACTGAGTAGCTGTTGAAATATATTGACTTAGGACTATAAAATATTTTATTTTGACCCATCCAAAATGTACGACATTGGAGATGTAATCGCGCGCATCAGTTGGATGAAAATAAAGCCCTCTGCTTTCCCCTTGTCTAGCTTCACCCAACATATGAGATTATGGGAGCATGAACGCATATATGTTAATATTGGAAGGGAACAAACTCGGAGAATGAGAAATTTGGAACTAGAAGTTTTAAACGCCTTAGAAGAGCATCCTGGTACCTACCAGTTTATTATATGCTATTCATTGTACAAATATACCAAATACGTGACATTATCGTTAAACGTAAGTCTTGGCAATCTTTGGTCCTTCAATTGCTGGAGAATAAACAAAATACAAGCGTGTTTGTTCTAATCTAATCTAATTCTAATCTAATTTTCCATCTCCTAGAAATATGTGGTATAAAAATTTGATAGACAATATTACGAGTAAGTAATAGGAGGCCCTGCAAATTGTATTTTATTAAATATTTTTAATGCCTAGAGAACACAGTGCAAATTTTATTAAG
>NW_019422736.1:0-3778 GCF_000390285.2 Anoplophora glabripennis | reverse complement strand
GACTTGATACACTACTAGACTGATTCTTTATTATATTCCTTCATTATACGCCTTTATTTTGCAATGTAATTACAATTAAATTCCGACCCAGTAATTGTTTGTAACTGTAGGGTAGTGTATTTGTAAATAAATAAATAAATAAATAAATACGATTTATGTGAAACTACCCCGCAATTATTAGGATCCCTTATAGGCTACACCGTAAACAGGATTGTCTGACGGATAAACAAGTTGTCCACCCTAAAAAAACAGTAGACTGGAAGTAATTCCCTTATCACAAAATACAAAATGCCGTGAAAATGACGTTATGCACAATTCCGCGAGTTGTTTTGCAGAACGTACATTACAGTAGATTTATTCAACCGGATTTTTCAGTGCACCGTCGGTAACAAAACAAACAGCACGTTCGTTTTTTTCTGGTACACTTTGGATCCTTGTCATGGAGTATCTGTGTATTTATCTGACTGACCGACGTTTTACCCTGCTGCTGGTTACATACAAACAATCAGTAATTGTTTTATCTGTGCTGCATGTTGGAAGTTCTAATTCAATTGTTTCGGTGCGATACAGCAAGGAAAATGATGAAAAATAGGTTTCTGCGTTTTTATATATCACTTACCAGTCGTGTACGAATAGAAGTAGTAGTAGAACATAAATTTATTTGCTCCCACTAATAAATAAGAATAGTAGTTAGGCTATGTACTTCCCTCTTATTTCTAACAAAATACTACGTCCTATTGTGAAATAAATGAATACAAAGTCTTCAGTGTTAGAAATTACTTTCAAATACAAATAAAAATATTTAATAAAAAGTCATCTCAAGATAAAAAATTGCTTTAAATGTAGCAAATTTTGGAAAATGAATTGATGGCATTTTCAGTAGGTATTAATGTGATACAGGGTGATTCAGAAATGGTGACCAAAAATAAAATCTCGTATTACTTCGTAATACAAACTACTACTCCCTTATGTTTTTCGAAGAAAGCCTAATTTTCGGGTCAAACTTAAACTAGGAAAGAACAGATGCAAGCTCAGAATGATGCTTATGAGGAAGAAAACGGACTGTTATATGATACTGGAATCGCTGATTGATCGGTAAAAACTCTATATTATTGATAACTTTCTCAAATCCAGTTTTCGGGAATTTTCAAATGCGTTTTTCTCGAAACGTCATTTTTGTGATTTACGGGAACTCCAGTTCAAAAAGTTATGAACCTATCGTTATGAAAATTGAAATTGTGTTTTATGAAATTCCAAAGAACATGAACCAACAATTGGAATGTTATTATAATTTTAAGGGTGTTTTTCATTAAAAATAAGTGAAAAAAATGGTGAAAATCAATACATTTTCCTCAAACACGTGTAAAAACTTAAATTTTCACAATTTTTACCCACAATGATGTTCATGTTCATAGAACACATGTTAATAATGCAGGTAAAAAACTATTCTCCATTCAGATCAAAATTGCGACTGCTATAACAACCAACTCGGAAGATGACCTTCGGTGGACATCGGAGTTCGGCGTTTTCAATACAAATGATTCGAAAAAAAAAATTTGTAAATGTAGTTCAAAATGTAAATAAAATAAGGTCAAAGTTTGATCAAATTTGTCCCACAAAAAAATCCATGACGAACGCCTGAAAATCAACCTTCTAATGTGGTTTCTCCTCTTAATGAACATTCTCCTCAAACCTCTTCGTTTTCGAGATGGAGGGTGTTCAGGTTTCTAAAAATAAAAAAATAATAATTTCTGATTATCTTGTGAATGCGAAGAAAGTATGATTTTTTAGTGAACCAAGTATTGGTTGAATTGCTTTTTACAAATGTGCCAATTTTCACGTTTTTAGATTCACCAGTGACATATTTACTGGGTGTATTTTACTAACTTCCTTTAAAAAATAATAACACGCCAATGCAATGTTTTCATGGTAATATTCCTCCGTTTTTAAGGATCCTTAAATATTAAAAAAAAAACTATTTTTTAATTTTTCCTAGATAGCACGATCTTCTAATTACCTTCTAGTAGATTTAAGTTACTTTGGAATATCAATGCACACTGCAACAAAATTTCAATAATATTAGGTGGCTTTGATTACTATTTAGTCAGTCAGACTGTCAGTCATTTGCCAGAAGTCAACAGGTTTTCAAATGTTTATTTCGATAACATTAAAAACTTAGCAATATTTGTAATTTATTTAGTAACATAGAAAAAGAAAAAAATATAAATAGTTTTTCTTCTTAACATAACTAAGGATTTTTAAAATGGCGATATATTGCCCTTAAGAGATTGATGGTGTAGTTATTTTTTTTTTAAGAAAATGCATCCAGCTAGTACGCCACTGCTGATTCTATCAACGTGAAAATCGGCACATTTGTAGAAAGCAATTTATCAAAAAAATTTTCNGGGAAGAGGTTTGAAGAGTATGTTCATTGTGAATATTTTGCTTAAAATAACTTTCTCTATACACTATTGAAGTCCTGCTCACTAAAACGAAAACACCCTGTATTGACGGTGTGTAAAATGCGTTGTCCTGATGCAACTGATGCTAAAATTATCTAATCACTGGCAATAGTTATGGATTCGACCCTATTTATATTGGGTATCCAGGAAATGGTGGGTAATCTCTAGGATTTATGTAGGACTAGCAAAAACAATGTTACAATGTTACCTATGTATTTCTTTATTGAAGCTCACCCTCTTATTAGCTACTGAAATTTTCAAAGTTTATATTATTTAAAAGATTTCCGCTGATGTATTCAATTTTCTGTTAACTACTTTGAGGTTCTGGGGGTAGTACACCCTCAGTAATCTTGGCCCCAAAATAATAGGCCTATTTTAATAATTTATAGGCCTACTTTTTTAATTTACGTTGTCGTTTTTAAGGTTTTGGTACACTTTTAATGTAAAAAGGCGCACTTGTTTGATATTGATACAATGAACGTTTTCGAGGTAAACGCATTTAACGATGAAGGTACCATACTATTTTCGACATATAGTAATAAATACATGAAAATTAAAACTCGTCATTTATGCAGGCAAAATAAATATAATATCAAATCCATTTGAAAATAAAATCGTTCGATGAAACGTCTCAACTGTCAAAATTATGATTAAAACTAAATTTGTATATTAAATAGTAAAGAAAATGCACTCATGCATTATAAAAAAGTTAAAAAGTATAATAAAGAACCATTTAGTAAAGTCAGATGTCATATCAATGTACAGTTAAAAGCAAATTTGGAAAAAGTTCAGAATTTTGACAAGTTATCGACGGTGGGAAAAGGAATTTCATACATAAATGAGTAACAAGCAATAAATCTTGTATGAAATGAAAATATAGCATACCTACAAGCAGTATTTATGAGTGGAATTAAACCTGAACCATTGTAAAAAGTTTCATGTAACGTTTATAAAATGACAGATCGTCAGAATTTGTAAATTTCTAGTTTTAAAAGTGTTGTATAACCGCAAAATAGTTTGTGCAGTGTGCAAAAGACCTTCCCAATGTCATAAACTGTATTGAGGTTCCAACCCAAGTTCAAATTTGTGTGTAAACTTTAAAAGTTCTCGATGAATCGATAAACCTAAGACTTTTCAATCGTTAGGTTTCACAAAACAGTAAAGGATTGTTAGAAAAGTGAAAAGGGATAAATAGTAAAGACAGTGAATGGACAGACAGTCAGAAAAGTAAGCTGTATAGCTTAATTTATTTAGAATTTTCAAAATTAACTAAAATTTGGTTAGAGTTTCAAAGTTAACCTAGAAATAAGTTAGTG
>NW_019422735.1:0-3771 GCF_000390285.2 Anoplophora glabripennis | reverse complement strand
TATTTTTAAACAATTATATTACATTTATCAATTTGCAATTTAGTTTTTTCAAAAATTATAATTTTAAAGTAGCATTATTTTTTCTTAATTTTATCTGCATTTAACAAAAAAATTAATTTCCAAATAATTTTCTTTTTTTATTTGTTTAAACAAAAATTATTTAAATAATTGTAATAATTATAACTAAATACGTTCATATTCATGTTAAAATATATACGTAAACAAATTTTTTCATTGAAAAAATGCAATAGCATAGGGTAAAATACACAGTATATTTAATGCATAAATAATAAACTTAGACAGTTGGTATTATGATATTTGAATTTCTTGGATCGCGAAACATCGGATTAAAAAAAAAGATCGAAATTGGTCCATTAGAAGCCGAGATATTGAAATTTTTTCCGAATTCAGTCTCGGAGCGAAAGCCCCCTCCCCCACTTTTCGTGTTATGAGTCACTTTTTCCGTTGATTTATCTATGTTGCCGATAACTTATAGATATGAAAATTTTTTCCAGCTTAGAACTCGGAAAAATGAAGCCACTGAATCAAAGATTATTGCTAAATTGTTTATAAATTAACGGTAAATGCCGATAAACTTTAACCGCTTATATCTCAAGAACCAATAAACGGATTTTTTTTTAAAATAAGGAAGCGTCTTTCCGAGTACTTTAAAATTATAATTTTAATAGTTTAATAATAATTATAATTTATCAAGTTACGTAAAGTTACGTATTTCCCAAGCCCAACGGCCCTAGCTCATAAATTATAATGCTTATAAACATACGGAGGTATACAGTGTAGGAAAGTACCGATGATCTATCAGAAGTTACGTGAGAGTGATAAAGTAAGCCATAGAAATCCATGTAATAGACAAGGATGGCTATAATGAAGGTGTCTAATTAGTCAACGCCCATTTCGCCCTTCCACAAATAAGATCCACTTCTTATTTGTGGAAGGGCAAAATGGGCGTTGACTAATTAGACGCCTTCATTATAGCCATCCTTGTCCATCACATGGATTTCTATGGCTTACTTTATCGCTCTCACGTAACTTCTGATAGACCATCGGTACTTTCCTACACTGTATTGTAGCACTAAGTTTAAGAGAGATTTTTAGTTTTTAATCTGATTTGATACAGAATAGATGTGCTATCTGAATAAGTGAATAAACAATATCTTTTAATTATTATTAGTGTTTTAGTTCTACCCACAATCCCAACAATAATATGAGTACAACGAATATACAAGCTGTTTTACGGTGACGACCCACTAGATTATTTCAGAGATTACCTCGATATCCATTTTGAAAATTTGGGCCCTTGGGATTTTGGGGGTGCTCTTTTTTAAATAAAATAATGTCATTGTTGTAGGACTTCCGGTTATACCGGAACTCGCCATCTACTTGCTTATTCTAAATGGAACACCCCGTATATTTAATAAAAACAACCTATAGAAATTACTTTAATAAAGAATTCAAAGCATCTTCACTTTTAGAGGAATATACATATTTCGAATTATATTCAGGATGATCACGAGCATGTTGCTCTGTAATCAGAAACATCAGTCTGTGCTCATATGACTCACGATCAGAGTTGGACAAAGACTGAATATAAACAAAACTCACATAGGAAGCACTGCACCTGTCATCGGTACATTTAACGTTTCCCCCACTGTACACAAGAGCCGGCGGCAGTTAATTTCAAGCGCAAGCCCGCCGATATCGCGCCCAGCCGAGAAGCGTCCGCCGAGGCCGACGTCGGCGTCGGGACGCCGTCTGGACACTCTGCGGGCGTATTTTTAGCGCAGGCGAGAGCCACATTGCCGTGAAATCTCGCCTCGGCACCATGGCGCGGTAGTGCTCATACCCCACACTCGATTACCCAACATATCAAGCCTTCGAAGCATGGCAGAATTACGGGTATTTTCCGAAAATCCCCCTTGCCCTACCCGCTACTCGAGTGCCTCCGCTACCCTTCCTTTCTAAAAATAAGTGATTATTATTAGCTGGCCCCTTCGGTGGCTATTTGGGACCGATAGTTTTTTTTTTTGGTAAGTATATCGGTGTGTTTATATGGTGCACCAGTGTCGCCCGAATGAGGCGGATTGTTTGGTAGGAAGTGCATTTGCTTTTTTAGGTTAGATCAGCTTCTAAAATATCGCAGTTACGTGAGATACCGTCCGCGATTGCTTGTATGACTCGATATAGGGTGAGAGAAACAACAAACGATACCCAATGGTAGAAAATATATGCTTTTAATGTTTTAGAAACGTCAAATTGGCGATTTTTTTTGTATTTCAACTGTTTTATATTGGGAATTTCTTCATGAATTAACACATGAAGTGGACAAGTATAACGCGCAAATAATTGTTAAATAATTTCATAAATTTATTCGTGAAATTGATGACCCTAACAAAATATCTGCTTTAAATAGACTCTAGAAAGGTTACGATGCTGTCATAATAAAAAATGATAAAATATCAATATTTTGTTAAATTTAAGGACCATCTTTTTATTCTACGGCAGCTTTAGTACATACAACATTTACCCTAGAAATGTTCATATCGCAGATTGTTAGATTACCATCATTAAGATGATGATTGTTGAGTTCTATGAAAATAACGGCAAATAAGTAACTTTTTAGACACTAAGTGATTTTTTTTCCACAACTATGTACACTTCGCTGGAATCAATTAGTAACTTTCCCCCTATATTTAAAAAGTTACAATTAAAAATCAAGACCTTTAATTGGATAGTCCTACCATCCTTTATTTTCAACTTTTTAAATATAAAACAAAAATTACAATACATCACATTTTTATCCTTAACATAATGTTAATATACAGGGTGGTATAAGAATATGGGAACCCCAAAAAATTTCGCGAGATATGCATTTTCATATCATTAAACATAATCATTATCATAAACAAATCATTTAACATCACTATTTTTGCTGGTATGTACTTCAGGAAAGCAGGAGGATTAGAACATGTTCTAATTGGTGAAGAACTTCATGAATTTATTCATGAATTTTATTTGACAGTTGATTTGATATATTATACTTGTCCAAATAGACTTTTTTTTTGTAGTGACGTCACATACGCCAAATAATAGGCAATCCCATAGTACACATTGTCATGAAGAATTTCTTACCTTATGTACTTTGGACATAATTGCCGCAAAAATTGCTTAAATATCGCGATATTCTGCAATATTTGAAATATTTAAGAAGTTTCAAACCCCAAGTGACAAACTAATAGAATTATAGAATTTATATATTTAAATTTATAGAACAATATTTACTTTTATAGTAATTAATAAATTAAAATTACATCAATGTTACTGAGCATGCTCATTAAAGATAAATTCAGTAAGCAGAGTAGCCTCGCAACAGGATATCATTCATGGAAAGTTTGGTTATGGTTATGAGTACGTCTATAATAAACCACTTGAAGAAAAAAAACAGTCAATAAACATACTAACACAGTACAACACCAAGAAAAACAATAAAAATACTTAGTAGAACTAGAAGATGCCAAGATTAAATAAAACAAGAGAAAATACGCTAATGATGACAGCGATATAACATCACCTGCGTATGAGGCTATTCTTTCCGGACATGCGCATTAGGAATAACACGGCTAATATTAAATTTTTACTTTATTTAAATTTAAGAATATTTTTTATATCGTTTTTGTAAGTTTTGAGCACATTAGTGTGTCTATTTTACGAAACACGTGTTGGTTCTTAAATACTTCCAAATCCTTGTAAAAA
>NW_019422734.1:0-3770 GCF_000390285.2 Anoplophora glabripennis | reverse complement strand
GCATGCACGTAGGAAACTACATTATAAAGTCATATAAATGTAGGCATAAGTCCACATTGGATGTTGTAAATTAATTTGAATTTTAATATGAGTCAGGTCGACAAAGTAGAAAAATTATAGAAAATTGCCACAATTTTCTCGTTTATGCCGTTTTGTACACGAGTAGAAAATATTATTAAAAGCCACTTTCTTATGGAAATATCGAAAGCATACTTACAAAAGAAAACGTGAAAAGTCAATAAATATGTATTTTTCGGGGTCTGGCGATGACTTTCACAGACTTTTGCCTACACCATTCAAAAGAGCAATAAAAAAAGTTAATTTAAAAAATTCCGGTAGCTGCTTTCTAAGTGCCACAAATGCCACAATCCATTTGTTAAGTAAAAATTTTGTGAAGGCGAGCGCATCAAGGGCACTATGACGTCACAGCGCTCCCCTCTCCTGGCTATCTCTCAGCCGCGCGGATCTCGCTGCCTTTAATGAATGTTTACTTAGTCATTTCTTGGTCGAATCGTTTCAGAAAAAATTCAGCGTATAAAGCAAGTCTTCTACTTTACAACGAGCCCAAGTTTATTACAAAATATTAGATAGTACAGACAGAATACCGTTTTTAAGAAAAAAATTATCTGGGCTCCTGTTGGTCGGATCGAGACGCTTTTTTTAAAGTCATGTTTTTTAAGCACTATTTGATGCGAGTGATTTGAAATCTGTACATTACAAAATCGCCGAGAAAAGGACCCTAGTTACGTTTTTTTTTTGGTTTTTTGTTAATAACTTTTATTTTGCATATTAAAAATCTGAAATTTACACAGAGGTGGGATAATGTAATTACCTTTCGATCATTTTTGCCGAATTTCGATATCTTGACCTGGGCAGAAGATATACGCGCTCGCGTTTTCGACTTTATAATTTTGCAATAGCCCGCCATTTTAAAATTGGGGGCCTGGATTTCGGGTATTTGTTGAGCACCCCAACAGTTATCTTTTCTTGTAGATATCTCTCTTGAATTCGATACCTCGCTTCGACACGCCCATTTCTTGGATCCAGAAGTTTCTGTTCTTATCTTATTGGTGGGCTCCTGAATATCGGGTCGCTTTGGTATAACTATACTATGTTAATAATTACCTAATCGACTTGACTTACATTTATATAAATAATTATGTGATTAACTGAACTCGCAAATAACCCTAGCCTTCCTCTAGTAACTTCGTGTAGCAATACGGGACGGATTAGTCAATCTCATTTAATCTATTCTTATAGCTTGGAAAATCCGCCTAAAAACCAGCTATTTGATCTATTATTATTTTTCTAACAACTTATTCTTGGAATTCCTACTTTCTTTGGAGTGCATTTCGCGCATTATTTGAAATATCGATTTTTCTCTTCATACCAGATGCTTAACACATGGCCTCGACAGTCTAAGTGAACTTATTAAAGAAAATATTGCTAAGTTTCATAAGGCCTTCTCCAAAGGACGGCCTGTGGCGACGCTGCCTACTTGAAAACTGTTAACTTTTCGATAAATTAGTGTTGACTGAAATATTTTACTTTTTGGCCCATCTGTTCCGAGAACTAATAAATAAATTACTACGCGTCCCGCCTTTTGTTACATTAAGTATTTCCTTGAATGTATGAAAAATCCTGTATTGTTTCTGTTTATTCTCCCATTTTCTTAATCGAGATTGCACTTGAATAATCACGTACCTTATTTTGCGTTAGATAATTAATATTCACGACGATTGTCAAAACAAGCAGAAACACACAGCACAAATTACCACGTATAGATAACAGACTACCGGTATCTTAACAAGCATTTAATGCAAATGAACATGTAATTCCACAAATCTTTGTCGTAAACTGTCGAGCTTTCTACGCTGCTGCAGCTTTCTACGGGAATTTTCTTGTCTTATTGCATAATACGAGACCCGAGCATATTATAACTGATTTTAATCCCGTTATGTACCAGTTGACATGTTCCTTTTATCGTGGTTGGTATAATGGCGTTATCGACTTAACGATCCGCAATCCGTAACGGAAATATGAGATCTGTTGCGACAGTATCGCTGACGCAAATGTTCCCGCACCGAAGTCGGGTCGTTGCTGAGAAACAAATGCGTGTCGGCCCAAAAACGTTGATTAAACCCGACAAATTGCTACAGTGATTTGTAACTGGAGTTGAAGGTACCTTCTTCGTTTAGACGTAACGCTAATGGACATCTGAACTGAGATTTGTCGGAGTTTACTCACTCATTTATTAATGAAGGCTTTAAAGACAATTTTTTCTAGTTTATATTGTTATAATTCCTTGAGATATAGAAATTTTTCTTACCTTAATTTTCTTATTCTGCTTAACTTTTTCTTCTTTGTATTTTACTTCATTCTTTCTTGTCTGGGCGCCAGCTCAATTAAGCATATAACTTTAATTCAAATTTTTGTTTGCTATGTTTAGAGAAAGCTTTTGTTTGAAAACAAATTAATTTAAGATATTATCAAATTTTAGTCTAACGTGAGCAGTCTCACCTCAGGGTAAGGTTCTGAGAAGATTAGTAAACTAATTTTAAAATATTACACTGATTGATGAATTTAGATATTTAATTTTGAGAAGGCAAAGACAAAAAAAATTGAATTTTAATCGACTAGTTATTCTATTTCTTGTAAAAACAAAAATTTAATTCATTTACTGGCTTGAATTCACTATATTTCCAATTAAATAAAATAATGTGAATGGCTAACACTTTATTTTATTTTTTTATTTTACCAACATTATCCAATCTTCGATCAATAAAAATTTTCTTAAACTATACCTACGCCGCGTCCTACTCTAACTTAATTAAATAACAATATCCAATTATTTGGATTTAGATATTAAATCTGATACAAGTATGTTTTATATTAAGGTTATATACCTTTCTATCACTGTCTAACACTCTTATTTCTTCTCTTGTTGGTCCTTTCTCTCCTCTAATCATTTTCTGAACCGTCTAGCACAACTTCTGTGTTTGTCTTGTCATCTGTCATGTAATTCCTTATTATTTGTCTTCTTCCTAATATTTCTTTATTAATACTCCCTGGTCGGTGACTTTAATTAGGTGTGGGCGTACTCGATACTGGTTATTACTCTATAACATTTAACTTGTTTCGTTATTGGACTTACTTTGACTTCTCTTGGCCTTAATCTTCAATTGATTTAGTTTTTGTGATTATGTTTTTTTCTATTCCTTCTTTCTTTACTAACTACACTTGTTTCTCTATGGTTATTAATTATCTTCCTTTTTAAAATATAATTTTTACAATTTTTATAACTCTTTTCTTTTCATATCCCACTATTTTTTTTAAATCACTCTAATTCCAGTAATCCAAATTTTAATTACCAATCACATTCTTAATTTTGAATATACTTTATTACATTAGGTCTAGTTCTTTAAATTTTGTTTGAAATTCCTTATTTACAAAAAATTTAATTGATCATATCCTAATTTTTATTTATTTTTGTCTTTCCTTTCTCAATTTCAACCATCTACTGTACTACTGGTCACACTTATTCAACTTATAATTTATTTGTTTAAAATCAATTTTACTAATTTTATTTTCCAAAATTTACCTTTGCCTTCGACATTTTTAAAATCTTTGGCACAATTCATTCTATTACAATATGTTTGCAACTTCATAAATAGACCTTTGTGTAAGAAAGGAACATGCGTTAATTATGTATGTTTTCAGCCACGAAATCTGAATAATTCCAAATATTTCGAATTTTCACCACCAAGAAC
>NW_019422733.1:0-3486 GCF_000390285.2 Anoplophora glabripennis | reverse complement strand
AGTTATAACCGGCCAAACTTAAATATTTTTTTTGATTTTCGTCGTAACATAAGAATGATTATAATTCTTATTATTTTTACAACAAATTGGTTCTTTATTTAATAAAAAATTATTTCAAAAATTTTATTTGTTAATAAATAAAAAAGATTTTCACAGCTTAGAATCAAATAGGGGTAAACGCAACGAAAATCTTATTTTTTGCTTTTTCTAAAATTGTTTATTAACGATTTTTTTTGCATAAAATTTTTCTTTTAATTTTTTTAAATAAGCCATTTCGATGGGAAATTCAATTCTCTACAAAATTTTTACTATAAACTATACCGAAATTTTGCAAAAGTACATTTACACCCCTATCTTCAATTTCAACCCTCTAATTTAATAGCACCCCGCGTTTTTTTTTTCATTTTTAATGACCCTTCGAACAAGTCATGTGATGAAAATCCTTGAACGTCTGATTTCCTTCCTTTTTTGCGAAAAGTGAGAATTAAAACCTATAAGGGTAAACGCGACAAAAATCGAAAAATTGGCTAATTGTAAGTTTAAGCGGCCATNTCTGATTTCCTTCCTTTTTTGCGAAAAGTGAGAATTAAAACCTATAAGGGTAAACGCGACAAAAATCGAAAAATTGGCTAATTGTAAGTTTAAGCGGCCATATATTAGTCAATTTCCATCCAAAAATACTTTACACCCTCTTCTTTTGAAGGAAATTTTATCTACTTTTTTTTACGAAGCAATGCCTATCTCTACTCAAAAAAAAACTATAGGCAAAAAAAATTTAAAAATCGGATGTTTTGCTTTTTTTCAAATTGTTTATTAACGATTTTTTTGCATAAAATTTTCTTTTAAATTTTTTAAATAAGCCATTTCGATGGGAAATTCAATTCTCTACAAAATTTTTCCTATGAACTATACCGAAATTTTGCTCCGTTTTCGAGCTATAATTAAAAAATTGAAAGGAGTGCATTTTCACCCCTATCTTCAATTTCCACCCTCTAATTTAATAGCACTCCGCGGTTTTTTCATCTAAAATGACCATTTGAACGATTCATGTAATAAAATATCTTGAACGTCATAGTTCCTTTTAAAATCTTATAATCAATAACCTATTTATCACTTATCAGCTTGAGAACACGTTTTAGTTTACATTGACATATAGGTAACTTGATTTTGAATAGAATTTGACTTTTTATGTAACAATTTTCTTATAGAATATATTCATGTAATAAAAATTAGTAAAATTTTCAATAAATGTTCACTTTTTTAGTCCTGAGATACGTACAATTTTCTTTGTACATTTATAAGGATATCTTAGTTAAAAAAAAATAATTGCCAAAGTTGCTTGTTATTTATATATCTTATAATTATATTAAGCGTGCTAATTAAAATTACTTCTAAATTTGTAAAATTGTGATCACATTTTGCCATTTTTCTCGAAAACATTGCATTTTACGAAAAAAATATCGAGAGACAAAGAAGTTTCAGAATTCAATGGCAATACCGATGATTTTTGGGTCGCTGATTACGAATCTGAAGTCCGAATCCTAAAATTCCTGAATAAAAAATGGCGGATCCAATATGGCGAATGTAAGAATTGGAAAAGCATTAAAAATTTGAAGGTTATGGCTGAAACTTGTTTTTACAAGGTTTTAATATAAAATTATGGCGGATTGAAAAGTACCGTAGAAACTGGTATTTACCACCCAAATGAATGCGTTTTGAATGTTTAAAAACTGGAGTCAATTGAGTAAAAATAGGTAAATGTCTAAAAATGAGAAACAAAGAATTCTATTTGAAGTGTCTCTTCTAAGTTGCACTTGCAGGGATGACAAACGCCCCTTTAGATGAGATACTTTGCTACTTGAATGATCAAATTTATATTTTTAGCTCTAAAATCTTTTGTGCATCTTATATTTTCCATTTAAGCAACAAACTTCAGCATAATCTTCAAATTTTGAATGCTTTTCCTATTTCTACATCTGTCATATTGGATCCGGCATCTTTCATTCAGGAATTTTCGGATTTGGGTTCGTAATCAGCGACCCCAAAAACCCGCGGTAATAAAATTTAGGCAAAAGTATTGAGTAGAAGTATGTGTGACTTTATGATTCGGATTCAACATAAAAAAATACACAAAATCTATGAACTTGTGTCTATGGTACAGATTTTTTTTGTAGGGCTGCGTAATTAAACGCATTGAAATTTATATTAAATTTAAATGCATCAATTATTCATAAGGTTATGTTATAACAGTAAACTGAACAACAGATTTACATATACTTAAATAAACAACTACATTTGGAACAGAGCAATTATTTAATATATACGTTAAAATGTTATTACTATTTGATTATCGTTAATTGCATTTTCAAATTCAATTATTGTTTCAAGTACCATACGAATGATGCTTATTAACACATTGGGAAAAACAATTTAGAAACATCTCGTAAGTAATTCTGATAAATAGTTACAGCAGAATGAATACAAATTTTGAAGAACTATTCTTAATTCCTTACCCTTTAAAAAAAGTTGCTAACTTTTCGATATTTTAGTGAATGCGCTGGTAATTTTGAAATAAAAAGCGTTCTGAAAATAAATAATTGTAGCCTTAATTAAAATAGAAAAGTCGAAATATAAATAAAATAAAGTAATATATATTATAGCTCAAAATGTAATACCAATTTGTATTTAAAAAAATGATTATAACATGATTATGATATACAGGGTGTTTCAGGATTAAATCGACAAACTTTAAGGAGATATTCCTCACAAAAAAAAAATAAGAAAAAAATCAAGGATAAATTTTTTTCCAGAGACGCTTCATTTTCGAAATATAGGACATTAAAGATTTAAAAAAAAATCGAATTTTTTAAATAACTTCTAAATGAAGAAGGCTATTTAAGCCAACAGACTCATTAAATTATAAAAAAATTAATGCGGCCCTACTGAAAATAAAAAATGATGCTGTTTTTAGATAGAACAGTTTGTTATTGACAAAAAGTGTACATTCACATTTTTTCCTAACTCTTATAGTTTCATGGCAAAATTGATTTTTCGGGAGGTTGCTTCTGGATTCTGTCGATAAACTTTTGGAAGACGTTCCTCATAAAACCTAAAAAAATATAGTACCTATTAAAATTGGTCTTAGCCTCGAGTATGTGTGAGTCAAATAAGTCTTTTTGTATCCCCTTCCCTTAGGTTTAACCAATGATATTCCCCATAATTCCGCCACTGATTGCTTGCGGGACTTCTACTTCTATGGAAAAATGGTATCTTATAAGAAGATGTGTCATGCCAAATTTGGCTTAAATAGCCTTCTTCATTTAGAAGTTATTTAAAAAATTCGATTTGTTTTTTTAAATATTTAACGCCCTATACTTGATTTTTTTCTTATTTTTTTTATGAGGAATATCTCCTTAAAGTTTGTCGACTTAATCCTGAAACACCCTGTATAATAATCATATTCTAAATTTTTCTTGTAACCTTTAG
>NW_019422732.1:2276-3772 GCF_000390285.2 Anoplophora glabripennis | reverse complement strand
AATACAAATATATAAAAGGTTGAAACTAAATACAACAAATACAATCAATCAATGATAAAATAGACTAGGACAGGTATTTTGAAAATCTTTGAATAATATACAGGGTGATTCTGAAATAAGTGCATTCTTTGAAAACGGTGATAGAGGATAAGAAAATGAGCAACTTTCATTAAGCAACTGATGGTCCTAATCCTTCTGTTTTCGAGAACATTAGAAAGAAACATAAATGTAAGCCAACCCTGTGCATCTTGTGCACATGCGTTGTGTGTTGCAGTATTACTTAGCAGGCGTCTAAATTGTTTATTGGTGTGATGCAAATCCTGATGTTGTACAGAGATCTCGGTTCCAGCAATGGTTTTTGTAGAGCATATCACTATTGGTAAATATAGAATAGAATAGAATTACCCATAGACCAGGGCGAATCTGTCGAAATATCCCACTTCTTGGATGTAAGAGGGAGCAAGCTAATTTTTGCTGGAATACCTTCAGTATAACTCACATAATAAAAGTGTAGATCCCTACATCTGAGCGAGGTCTGGAACATTTTCAAAATTAAAAAAATGTTTAAAAAATAAAAAACCACCTATTATATCTGAGTTTTTTTACTTATACCTTGGAACCTATGCATTTTGGAAGAATATTGAACAGGCAAAAAAGTTTTAGAATTAAATTTTGCACAATATACTGTAATTTAAAAATGTTTAAATTTATTACCGATGTTGCAAAATAGCAATAGTTGATGAAAAAAAAAGCGAAATAATCAAGTTTTTTTAATAATTGTTTTTTAATATTTTAATTGCTCCGAGGGCACTCTAATTTTGGTAAAAAAAAACTTTAGAGTATAATAAAACACACCAAATTTCATTAAAATCAGTTCGATAGTTTTCGCAAAATAATTTTTTGAAAAAAATTTTGAAAATAAATTTTCGAATTTTCAAAATGTTGCAAAGCCTCAAATAAAGTATCTAGATAAATGTAATCTAATTATTTAAAAATAAAAAAAGGGTGTTAACTTTAAAAATTTACTGTGTTCGTCCTAAACAATCGATTTCAATTTTTCAAAAACCATTTGCAAGGTGGTCTTTTCTATGTGAAAACATTTTCATGTATCTAGATGCTCTATTTGAGGCTGTGCAACATCTTGAAAATTCGAAAAAAATGTTTTCAACATTTTTTTCAAAAAATTATTTTTCGAAAACTATCAAACCGATATTAATGAAATTTGGTATGTTGTTTTATTATACTCTAAAGATTTTTTTACCAAAATTAAAATGCACTCGGAGCAATTACGATATTTTTAAAAAATTATCCAAAAAAACTAGATTATTTTGGCTTTTTTTCATCAATTACTATTTTGCAACATCGGTAATAAATTTAAACATTTTCAACTTACAGTATATTGTGCAAAATTCAATTCTAAAACTTTTTTCCTCTTCAATATTCTTCCAAAATGCATAGGTTCCAAGATATAAGTAAAAAACTCAGATAAAATAGGT
>NW_019422732.1:0-2006 GCF_000390285.2 Anoplophora glabripennis | reverse complement strand
GGTTTTATCTCTCAGTGAAACACTCTATATGTATATGACAAATTACTCTGATTAAGGACATCTAATTAAATAAATTAGAGCCAACTTTAAGTCGAAAAGGATTTTGTTGCTGAAGGTGTAATTAGAGATTACGGAAATATTCCTTTCATCTTCCAAATGAATAACGCCCTAATAACGTTTCAATTAAAGAGGCGAAAATAAAAATTAATAGCAGAAATTACGAGTTACTTTAGCGGGTAACGAACAGTTGTTACTCCCTCTAATAACTTCATTTATTAATTTCCTTTTATTATCTTCGCAGGCAGATGGCTCAAGAGAGATAAATAGCGCGTGACTTTCATAAAAGAACCCCCACACCCCAACTACATTGTTTCGGTGTATTTTCTTAGGAAGTTTTCCAGTTCCACGCCTGCCGTTACGGCAAAAACTGTACGGTCAGTCTTGCCCCCCTTTTTATAACGCGAACCATTTATTATCGGCGAGCCGTCGGAAAAACGCATACAAAAAGTATATGGCGACGGAAAAGCCCGAGAACACTTATGACAGCTCCGGCAAACGTGTTTGATGACCGGCTTTTTATCAAAATTGCAGCTGCGTGATTTATTGGTTGATTTAGTATCGTCCCTCGCTTTGATTAAATAAATACCTAAGAGGATTACGCGCAATTTTTTGTACTTCTACGTCTACTTTTTTGTACGAAATATATTCCAAATTGAATGTTGTCCAGTAAGCATGCAAGGATAAATTCGACAGAAGCCTTAAAACCCCTTTATTATTATTTATACCTTAATATGTAAGATTTAAACTTCTTTGAGTTGAAAATTGTTTGAGTCACGACGTATATAACAAAGGCTAAACAGATACTAAAGCAGAGAACAAAGCAGTGATGAAAGCAAAGAGCAATGCGGCGATGAAAGCAGAGAGTACCGCACAGTACCTTAGAGCACAGGAGTACCGAGACGATAAATGGGTTAGTTGGAGAATGAGAAATTCATAGTTTGGTTTTTATTACACAAAAAGAAATATACCATCTGTAGATACAATCTATTAGAAAAACAACCGGAAAAGTTTCATTGATATTTCCGAATAAGTAATTCTGAAATGTCGAGGTTGTCAAAGTTTGTAAGTTACGTATCAATTGTGCTAAATAAAGGATAGGATATTTGGTACAAATTAGTGTCAGATTATTTGCTTGAGAAGGCAGTGAATGCCAGTGAGTATAAAATCTAAAATGGCAAAAATGGAAGAATCACTGACACAGTTTATGGAAATGAAGACTGATATGAAGACAGGAAAGGACAAATGAATGACAAGACAGGGTGCATTAAGATTTAATATCAAGACAGGGTAGGATGAACTCAAACCTAACGTGAAAAATGAATTAGAGGTTGTTAAAGACAGCACAAAGAAACATCTACGTTCGATAAAGCCGGTAGGTTAAATAACATCAAAACATAAATAGACAAACGATTCAAACATGGAAAAGCGATTTGGAAACGTAAATAACCGATTCAGAAACAACAATGAGAAATCAGTGGAAGAAGAGATGATTATACATGTAACTGTAAAGAAAGAAGTAGAAAGTATGAAAAAAAATTTGAATAGTAGCTCGGAGTCACTGGAAATATCAAAAAATGAACGATCTGACCAAGGCTCAGCCAAAATTCTAGCGCCAGCTTGATGGTAAATCTTGGTAAACTTGAATTTCTCGAAGACGGTTCGATTTATCGGAACTAAACAGGGATAGCTTTTATTCTCTAATATTCTTAAGATCAATATTTCTTAAAAATTAAAAAATAGAGTAAAAATAAAAAAAATTGTAAAATCCTTAGTTTCCTAGAAAAAAATTATTGAAGTTGTAGTACTTTCAACCATTACATAGCTGGACAACTGTAATCTCTAGCATCACTCGTAATACGCATGGAGAGCCACGTGGCCTCAGCGACTCCGAATACTGAAATCCGATTTTACAGTCGTCGTTGCCATAGTGTTTACAATAGTTTTTT
>NW_019422731.1:2539-3812 GCF_000390285.2 Anoplophora glabripennis | reverse complement strand
AACTTTTGTTTATGACGAAAATAAATTAGTAAATAGTTTACGTACATTTGTCCAAGAACGAGGTCTGTTTAGAAAATAACCGAACTTTTTGAATTACGCGCCATTGGAGATATTTAGCGATATGCTGCTGGCAGCATTGCGCTGCGCATAACCTCCTCTATATTCACATGTTTCTGGATTGTTTATACAGGATGATTCATTAACAATGGGAAAATCGAAAGCTGAAGATACTACACGTGAAATCGTGACCATTGGCGCAAACATGCCTTATCCGAAAGTTGATAGTTTCGGAAATACAGGGTGTTGAAAGTTAAAATTTTAAATCGTTTTTTGCGATTATTCTGAAAATATGTAGGTTAGAAACTTGAAAATTTGTGAAACTATATTTTTTAAGCGCCGAATAAGATACGTGTTGCAATTTCAGAGTTGCTCATAGAGGGCGCCACTTACGCCCAATTTTACCAAAATTTTAGTTAATAACTTTTTACCCTGTGTGTCTAACATGAAACTTGATTCAAAACCTGAAAGAGCAATCATTTTTCCATTAATTGTGTATTCTTGTTTCATTTCGGTATCTCGATCCGTTTTCGAGAAAAATCGATTTAACGAACACTATGTTTTGATAATACGAGAAATTAAAAGCGAAACAAACCAAGTGTTTCTTCGTGTTATTACAACAATTAACAATAAAACAAATGAAATTCGTAATAACGATTTAAAGTCAGTGTTCGAAGATTCCACCGTTAACAATTACATACTTTACACAACGTTTTCTGAGAGATCTCCGAATTTGAAACAACATATTGGGATCGCGTTTGACTTCGTTGGCAGCGATTTGTATTATTTGCCACAACTCTTCACTCGAACCAATAGATTCTTCCAAATAGAAAAATGAAGAGGATTGAAGTCCGGACTTCTGGGTGGCCAAGTAAAAATGCTTCCACGGCTTGAAGAAGTTCCACTTTATTTAAGAAGAGACATGTGGTTCATGTACGACGGAGCTCCACTGCATTTTTCTCGGCCAGTGCGTGCATATTTAGATGCAGTTTTTCCAAATCGCTGGATTCGCCATGTAAGCATTTTTGCTTGGCCATCCAGAAGTCCGGACTTCAATCCTCTTGATTTTTCTATTTAGTCTCGAATGAAAGATATAGTTTACAAAGAATCTATTGGCTCGTGTGAAGAGTTGTGGCAAAGAATACAAATCGCTGCCAACGAAGTCAGACGCAATCCCAATATGTTGTTTCAAACTCGAAGATCTCTCAGAAAACGT
>NW_019422731.1:0-2282 GCF_000390285.2 Anoplophora glabripennis | reverse complement strand
GATCCCCCTGTATAAAAAATAAATTATTAATATGCAAACATGTGTATCTGTTTTTCAATAAAGCAATATTTTTTAAATAGAATGGCTTCTCCGAAAGTATTAAAAAATAAGTAGAGTCCTAGAATATCCCAGAATGTCGAGTATTAACTAGAAGGCCATGCTTTCATATTTAAACATAAAATTTAATTCCAAGCAACTTTTCCCCATTACTTTTTCACGTAGCGTTAAGATTTAAGGTACTTTACTCTTCACTGTTTTTACCTTTTCCAAATTTTTTAACACCCTGTACATTAAATTGAACAAATGACTATCTTGCCAAGGGCTTCTGGACAAGCAAAAATTTTTATGAAGAATGATTTTTTTTGACAATTGAAATTTTGTATCCATTGCAGGTATAGGCAACCCGAGCTGGGGACACCCTGTATATGCTTGGTCTATCAGAAACGCTATAAATTTAAGTCCAGATAAAACAAATGTTTTACTCGTTGGAAGCAATGGCCAGACCAATAAAGTAGTTTTTTACTCGAAATCCAAGGCATATGTCAAAATTTCGTAAATAACAAAAATTCCTCAGGAACCATCGAAGAAAAATATATTAGGTATTATTAGGCAACGTATAAAAAGGGGAACCGCGATAACATTCTCTGTTGTATTTTCTTACATATTCAGAAAGTACATTATAATAAAGTAAGCAAAGTCGTTTATCAAACAAGCGATTCTAGCGCAATTAGTTTTGGAGTTATTAAAATATGTAGTGTCTTGGTAGTGATATAGGCAAATTGGTTTAAATAGTCTTATTTTGATCCCAGGAGTCTATAGTTATCTCAGCTTTTCTGATATAAAGTTACTGAATCTGTAGTTTTGCAAATTAGTAACTTTTGTCTTACCTACATCTTTGAAAATTCGCTCCATCTACCTATTCACTACTTTTATATAAATAAAAGCAATCAAAATAATAATAACAATAAAATCCAGACGGCTATAGTTGTCTCATGAATTAAATGATACGGTTACTTCCAGAGCATTCAGTTTTGTTCCGTTTACAGGGGCGTCCCCTTGCCCGTTCCTATCCTATCAGTTTACTTTTTACCAAATATGAGCATATAAGGAAGTGTTTACAAAAGATAGATCATGATGGTCTTTCACACACAGGCTAGAAGTTGACCGTCAAAAGATAATAATTTGGTATTTGGTATTTTTGTAACATAAACAAAAACAAGCCCTTGAACATATCATTGACGGTGACAGTTCTTCGAGTGACTACGCGTTCTTAAACGGTTAGAAGAGTAATGCCGACATATATTTTGTAGGGTTCCACTGTCTACCTCATAACCTTCTGCGTATATTCCAACGGGTACCTACTTCGCATGTTCTAATACATTCGTGGCTATTAAAGACTTTTTTCTCATGAAGGTATAATATCTATTTTAGATTCAGAGTAAAACAGGAAAATCTTTGTCTTAAATGCTTTGTAATGTAGGGTGTTCGAGAGTTATTATATTCAAGTACTAACCTATTGAGCAATGTCACAGGCACACAAAAAAGTGGTACATTTAACCGATGAGATACGCGTTACTTGGACCCCGAGAAGTCGAATCTGCATGGTAGATATTTCACTCCCTTACAGCTTCTTTTAGTTGCCCTAAAAAAACTGTATAAATCCAAAACTCTGCATTCAGTACGTTTGTCGCAGTACGCAAATTTTTGTATCCAAAAAGTTGTAATTAAGCAACTGTATAGCCTTAGGAGATAGTTTTCCATCTGAAAGGAATAAACTGTTTTAAATTTAATACCCTGTATCTCAGAAACAAAACACTTTTTGACAAAATTTTATTTGGAATAAACCTTTTTTCATTTACGGAAACAACTCCGGAAGAGGTTAGCATTTCAATTGGGTCATGCCATGAAAATTTGAGTGAAAAATTGCAAAATTTGTTCTTCGTTTAATAACCGAACAACAGAAAGAAAATCATGTGGAGGTTTGTTGGCAACTCCTCGAACAATCCAATAACGATAAAACATTCATTCAAAGGATCATAACATTGAGACATAAGTGCAACCATCATAACGGATTGGCAAAGGATCAAAGCATCACGCTCACTGTTTTTTTCAACTTTAATGGAATTGACCAATGTTGTGGCGAGACTTATGGTCCTTGCACCATTACAATGCTACCACACACACAACTTTTTCAATTTGTCAGTTTTGTGCCAAAAATCAGATTACTGTTCTCCCTCAGCCATGAAAACTGAATAATTCCAAATATTTCGAATGTGTACCAC
>NW_019422730.1:0-3780 GCF_000390285.2 Anoplophora glabripennis | reverse complement strand
TGCAAGTGAGTTACAATAAGGAAATCGGAGTTGATTTTATTAAAATTATTTTATACTTACCTTTCATATTTATTTACGTACAGGGTGTCCCAATTGTAACCCATAATAACATGTAACGAAGCTTATCCCACTTCTGATATTTTCAAGTATAAATTTCTCAAAATTGCAAATTATAAAACTTTTTTGTAATCTATTAACATGTTATTCTCATCCCCTCCCTTCACCCCTCAAAATGCTCCTTTACTAATTTCTATAAGTATCTACAAATTTTTTAAATATAAATACTAGGGTGGCCCAAAAAATAAACGAATATTTTTTTTCGTGTCTCTTGTGAAAATATGTTAATTTATCATGTTTTAAGAGCCCCCTCAAAAAATCGGCCCAAAAATTTTTTTTTTAATTTTTTTCTCGTTATGTCATTTTCTAGGTTGAAAAAAATCTCTATTCTGAAAATTTCAAATCGATATTTTAATTTCTAAAGGTCACTCATAATTATTTTAACTTTAAATGTAGTGCACCTAAAATGTTTTCAAGCGCCTTCTAAAAATAAATATCAATGGAATTTAATTTTTTTTTTATTGAATTTGATGCAACAAAAGAATGAAATAAATCACGAGACACTTAAAAATTTTTTGAGACAAAATTTACCACCGCACTGCGAGTAGCAAATATTTGTAACTTTTAAATTTTTTAAAATTTATGCCTCGTGATTTATTTCTATTCTTTTGTTCATCAAATAAAACTAAAAAATTGTATTAGTTCGTTGATATTTATTTTTAGAGGTTGCTCAAAAACATAGGAACACTACTTGAAAGTTAAAATAATTATGAGTGACCTTTAGAAATTAAAATATCGATTTGAAATTTTCAGAATTGAAATTTTTTTAACCTAGACAATGATAAAATAACGAGAAAAAAAATTTAAAAAAAAAACTCAATTTTGGACAATAACCTGAACAAAAAATTGCGAGATTTTGACTAACAACACGTTGACAGTTCAGTAAAAACTGATCAACCAATAAATTAGTTTTATTTCATGAGAAAATCACTTTTAAATATCTGTACGTTGACACCGTTAACGAAAATTTAACTGAACTGTCAAAATTTCGTTGAAACAATTGGATTGCTTTGTTTTCAAAGCACTCTTTGTAACAATTTATAATTTGGCATTGCGACAAAAACAAAAAATAAACCATATACGACACGTTATTGTGATTTGAAAAATAACCTAAACAAAAAATTGTGAGATTTTAGCACGAAACTCATAAGAAAAATAAGAACTGCACCATCCTGGTCGGAATCTGAGCTAATATATATACGTATTTACAAAAAACAAAAAAGTGTCCCAGAAATCTCTGAAATAGGCAACCAGCAATACATTTTTATAGATTTTATTACACAGTTTGTGTAAATATGAATTAATGCACAAATAACGGACTTTCCCCCATTTTATCGCAGATTTTCTATAAAATAAAGTTAGTTTGAAACTCAAATCACTTTTTGTTGTAAAGAAATTTGCAATTTGACGCTTTTGAACAAGCAGCATCTTAAATTACAAATTTCTTAACCGCAAAAAGCAATTTGAGTTTCAAACTAACTCGATTTTATTGAAAATCTTAGTTAAAATGGAGGAAAGTCTGTTATTAATTCATATTTAGACAAACTGTGTAATAAAATCTATAAAAATGTATTGCTGGTTGCCTATTTGCTATAGAGCCCTCTTAAAAAAGTTTTTCGATATCTTTTCAAAAGGTATAAAATTATATTTTTGGAGAAAACACTATTTCGATCAAGTCTGTTACTGCTAATTTAGAATCTTCCTGAGCTGTCTCAAAAATAATATGAGTATTAAATTTTTTTAGTAAATGTAAATTTATGCAAAAATAACACAGGCAACAATGTTCACACCCAAAAACCAGACCTCACTAGCCCGAAGGTTTTTGGTGCGTAGAATTCGAATCTGGNTTACACCAAAAAGTAATATGAGTTTCAAACTAACTTTATTTTATAGAAAATCTACGATAAAATGGGGGAAAGTCCGTTATTTGTGCATTAATTCATATTTAGACAAACTGTGTAATAAAATCTATGAAAATGTATTACTGGTCGTCTATTCGCTATACAGCCCTCTTAAACGAATAAAAAACAGAATTTTTGGTTTTTTTTTCCTTCAGCAAGTTTCTCGTCATCAAATATGCGCCAATTTAACCAACCCTGTATCTCTTAAAATAACCGAGATACCGGCGGTGCGACATGAAAAATCCCCGCACACGGAACAAAAAAGCATCTTTACGGTACTTTTTTGGGAAAATTTCAAGTGTACGTGCACTTACCTTTAGTAGCGAGCCACGGCCTTCTTATTTTCGTACCACACTGCGGAAACTTTATTTCCGCCAATCTTTTTCACTTCAAAAACCGATAAAATGCAGGAAAAGCGCAAACAAAATTTAACCTTTCATTAATTTAGGGAGGCGGGTTCGGTAAACGCAAAAATTTTGAGGAAATAAACACCCATGGTTTATTTGTAACTCTTGGAAATATAATTTCATAAATAAAGAATATATGGGGCCGCGAGTGGCGGCCGCGTACCGTAACTTTGCACATTTACATACCTTAAGCTAAAAAAATATACACAAGTCATATATCGCGTAACTAACAGAGCTCGATCCGAGCCCAGTCCATTGTCACTAGTAACAAAAAAAAAAATAAAAGAAAGAAAAGAAATCATCACTAGTCCTACGTTAAATAAATGTGATAAAAATATCTGGTATTAAATATTAAATACTGTCAATCGTACAAAATAAATTCATATTGAGTAAGAGAATGACGGATTATTTCTTAGCGGTCGTGTCGGTGATGTGGTCGGGTTTCAGGCCGGCGGCGCACCGCTCCCACATTTTGAAGTACAGCAGCTCCAGTCCCTGGGCGTACTGCTTGCAGTCGAATAGGGGACACGTCGAACGCGCCGTCCACACCTTGTTCCTCATCGCCTTCAAGCTGCAAGAAAAGATTACGATTTCGTTACTCGCTACAAAAATAGACCGTTTAAAGTGCAATTTTATAAACAAACACAACTGCATTCGAATATAAATAATATAGGCGAGTAATAATAATTATACACAATTTTCCTAAAACGTCTCCAATATAACAAAATTAAGCATTAATACGTTCTTTCGTTCTGTTAAAGTTCTACTTTTAGGGGGCCTCCTCTTATTTCCCAAAAAGATAAAAAAAAAAATAGATATCATGTGACCAGAAACAATTGAATGGCGGTAGTAGCATCTCGATATCTTCATTTGTTTTGACAGTTTTTATGAAGAACTTTTTTGTTGCCATTTTAATTATTACGTTCAAAAATTTCCCAGTTGTATTTTTTTTAATTTATAAATTTATCCACACGGGTATGCTTATTCTATGTTATTTCCAAAGACGGCTAAATCAGGTATAGTTGTTACGACATCAACTGGAAAATGTGAATCTTAAAGCACAGGACCGTCCGCATTTCTCTTCGAATTTCTTCCTATGGTAGGAATTGGGTGGTTTGGGTCATCAACTTTAATTTTAATTTAATTAAAAGTTGATGAACAGAAACATAGGATGGAAAAGTCGAATCGTGCTGGAAACAATTGGATTTTGTTTTCTTCAATGTCCAGGTTTTCAAAAAAAGCAAAAAAAAAATTAGAATATTTTTTTTCATCAATTTAAATGTTTGGAAACAATTGGATTTTGTTTTCTTCAATGTCTGGAAGGTTTTTCAAACAAGCAAAAAAATTCGAAAATT
>NW_019422729.1:1007-3810 GCF_000390285.2 Anoplophora glabripennis | reverse complement strand
ACATAATCAAGATAAAACAAGTTAAATGTGAAACAAAGAAGTTGTTTTGCAATATCCGGGCAGACACGACAATATATACATATTTTAACATGTAAGAAATAATGAACAATCTTTAATAATAATTGTAACAATTTTATCTTAGAAAAATATACGCCCCTGAGCGTAAGGCAATGAAGGCTAGACATACAAAGAATTACTATCATGAAACATCTATAAACATCACAATCATAAGATTACATAGAACAATTAACAACAAAGTACTTAGGGAATATTACCTGCTAATTAATAACACTTTAAACAATTAACTTTTCACTACTTTGACACACTGTCCGCCGATCGTCTTGTTACCTATCTGCACACTGTTCNATACAAAAACAACCACTGACCAAAGGCACAAATTAAGAACCTTTGCTAATGATAATTAAAACACAACTTATTTAATGTCTCACTAAATGTCATCTCACTCAAGTCTGACATACACACTTCCAAGTAAAACTGAAGAGGTTTTAGTAACAATAATAGCAGCAACAACAACAATAATAATAACAATAATAATAGGGAAGGTACTGGAGTCCCATAATACGGGAGGCTATCCAACTGAAGTTGAGATTTCGGGAGATCAACAATAATAATAACAATAATAATAATCGTGGGTGAAAATGTTAGTAAATTCAACAAAGCTCTTACATACGCATGACATAAAGTGAGCACAAGAAATCAGAGAACTACATAATCAAGATAAAACAAGTTAAATGTGAAACAAAGAAGTTGCTTTGCAATATCCGGGCAGACACGACAAAATATACATATTTTAACATGTAATAAATAATGAACAATCTTTAATAATAATTGTAACAATTTTATCTTAGAAAAATATACGCCCCTGAGCGTAAGGCAATGAAGGCTAGACATACAAAGAATTACTATCATGAAACATCTATAAACATCACAATCATAAGATTACATAGAACAATTAACAACAAAGTACTTAGGGAATATTACCTGCTAATTAATAACACTTTAAACAATTAACTTTTCACTACTTTGACACACTGTCCGCCGATCGTCTTGTTACCTATCTGCACACTGTTATCAATTCAACTGCCTATCTTCGACTCTCTAGGCTTCCTTCCAGAATTCCTCACCTAAACGTTAGTTTTGCGCTTTCTTTTACCAACCGTCAATATTACTTTTTCATTATTATACAACACTCATGTGACAGGTGACGTCGAAGTTGATAAGATAAGTACGGTTTTGCACAATACAGAGTGTTCTAAAAATAAACGTCAAAATTTTAACCGCCCATTTATCTCAATCAAAAGCAACAACTTTTGTCTAATATATATTTTTTCTAGAACATCTTATTAACAAACAAAATCAACTTCAGTACGGGTGTAGGCGTTTTGATTGGGTCCCGACCCCACAAAGCCTAGCCCGAGACCAACAAGAACAGGTCAAAGATTCCTAACCAAGGCTAAGGAAATGCAATGTAAGTTTGTAACTGACGACGACCAATACATTAGCCACGGCACAACAACCGGATAAAACATGGTACTTTAAATACAAGGTGTCCGGAAATTATGCGTCAAGACTTCAGGTGGTGATTCCTCACAAAAATTAGGGTCACAAAGTCCTATAACAATTTTTCGAAAACTCAATACAGGGTGTCAGAAAAATTATTTTTTTTTAGTTTTTCTTAGATAAGTTTTTTATTTGTGATTTGATTTTTTCCAAGTCTTTCCTATGTATTACTAGTGCCCTTGTAGATTTATGTTCCAAATATGATGCTGCTTTAAAGGGAGCATGAAATGATCAAAAGTCGTAACACTTCATAGATGGAAACACATTGACCTTTTCTTAATTTTCTCATTAGGATTTGTACCGATAAATATTTCATAAAGAACTAGCATAATACAACTTCTCGTTAATAGATGTCGCCCTCACGAGAAATGTGGAAGTATATCTAATAAAGTTTCGTAGAGGGCAGTGAATTTCTGAACTAAAAAATTGGCCGGCTGCCGGCTGCAATAGTAGTCCAGCAAAATAATTACATTGAACTGAGGAAATCGATGGTGCAACTAATTTGGTCACTTGGAAACAAAAAACTATGAAATACAGGTGTTCCGCCGCCGCTTTTTACTTTTTATCTTATATTTTACATTTATTTTTATTCTCATTTAGTTTCTTGCCATTTTCGCTCATATTCAATATTCAACTGCCGCTCTTCTTATATTTTATATCGTCATTTAATTATTTTTATTCATTTAGTTTCTTGCCGTTTTCGCTCAGTATAGTATAGTGTAGTGATTTATTATAATACGCGTAAAATGCCGAAAATTGTTGGAAAAAGAAAGAAAAGGACTAATCGTGCCAAATCCATTAAATTAAGTTGGATCAAGAGACACGAAAAACAGTACGTATGCAGTTTTTATTATTTGTTTATCAAAAGAAATAGGTAGATACTGTAACGGTAATTATTTACTTTACATGCATAGAAAAATCGCGTTATTTTTCATTCATAATAATTATTTCTTCCATTTTAGAAACAATACTACTTCCGGAAACGTGGATTGTGAAAATAATGTGGAATGTGACAAAAGTGACAATATGGATTTTAGGTGTGTATATAAAATATGCATGCTAGATGTCCCACGAGGAAATGCGCAAAAGGGCATTCCCTAGGCAAAAATAACCGATAAAGTTTAGATAAACAACAACTAACCGTTGACAAAGAAAATCGTCATGTTACAGCGAAAGACACCAAAAATCATCGCATAGTAATTCCAGTGGTGGAGATAGAGGG
>NW_019422729.1:0-645 GCF_000390285.2 Anoplophora glabripennis | reverse complement strand
CAAATAAAAAAATGCGTTTTGAAGGGGAAAGATAGTCGTTTCCAATGATGTTTTCAGTTTTGAGAAAAAAATTTTTTTCGCCAAGTTACATAACCTTCAAAATAGCAAAAATACGTGTTTTTTGCACTTTTAGGTTAGAATATCTCGGAAATCTAGGGTGATGGATCAATTCTGAGGCCAGATTCGGATTCAGCGCGCCAAATGCCTTCGGAAACGTAGTGTCTGATCTCTGGAATTTTTTCCTTGTTGGCCTGTGTAATTCAAAGGAATAAAAAAAATTCCAAAAATTTCTGTTGAGAGTTGTTACAAAACTATCCTTATTTATAACCGATTTTGATAAAACTTACGGTAGTTAAAGACCCGTATGGTGAGATTATTACCTACAATTTTCATTCCATTATCTTAATCAGAAAGAAAGTTATTTTAAAAAATATCCAAATGATAAGACCCCTTTGGAGGGCCACATCTCTGTAACGGTGCTCCGGAGGACCAATGTTTATAGGAACTTATTTTACTATTTTTGGCTCCTTTCATCCCCTTAAATGTACCAACTTTTCCAAACACCTTGTAGGTATATTCCTTTATTTAAAAAAAATATTACCTCTTAGTTCAGAAACAAAGTGTTCTTAAATTCTGACGAAAAAT
>NW_019422728.1:2909-3806 GCF_000390285.2 Anoplophora glabripennis | reverse complement strand
ACGATACTGAAAATGATAATGATTATGTAAAAATCGACTAAATTAAATGTTCAAATTGTGCACCGTTGGCTGCCTGACAGTAGCCAAGACGATTAATAAATTCTTTTTGGACATTATCAATAACTTCAGGAGGTATACGATGTATCTCGTGACGAATTCCTGCTTTTAAATCTTCTAAATTAACAGGTCTAGTAACGTATACTTTGCTTTTTAAGTATCCCCACAAGAAATAATCTAGAGGTGTCAAATCAGGCGATCTGGCTGGCCACTCAATGGCCCCCTCCCTATCCAACGATTCGGGAACAGCTCATCTAAATAAGCACGGTGTTGCATAATGGGGAGGTGCACCATCTTGTTGAAAGAAAATGTAATTTCTTGGAAGATCATGACCCTCTATATCTGGATATAAAGTTATTAGTTCAGGAATGAAGTCGTCTCCAAGAAAATCCAAGTATCTTGCACCAGTTAGGTGATCATGTACAAAAAGAATTTATTAATCGTCTTGGCTATTGTCAGGCAACCAACAGTGCACAATTTGAATATTTGATTTAGTCGATTTTTACATAATCATTATCATTTTCAGTATTGTGAAAATTAAATTTTAAAATCTTCAAACATTATTTTCTTGAAATTTTTGTTATGTAACACCATAATTTTTCATGATCTGTGTATGTAGAATGACACGCTCTTTCAAATGGCATGGTCAAAATTGGGGGTTGCTATTTAAAAAAATTGTCGATGACGTCATATCTCGAACAACGATGACGTCACAAATATGGGTCGTATGTCAAAAAGTGCCCTTTTTAAAAACAAAATCGACGTGCCAGGGGATTTTTTCGAAAACTTCTCAATTTAAAAAATAATGAATTTATTCGTTACTTTTCGAAAGCACTGTAT
>NW_019422728.1:0-1242 GCF_000390285.2 Anoplophora glabripennis | reverse complement strand
ATTTTATTTGAGTAAATTTAAATGGTAACAATGAATAAACAAAACATCAAGGATTTTATTTTTGTGCTTACTTTTGTTCTACACGTTTTACTTTTAAAGATTTCAGTACCTAAAAACGCCAGAAATTTCACTATTTCTCGGCCAGGAATATGGCCACCTTATGCGAAAATCTACTAAGGATCATCAAGCAGTCGATTGCAATTCAGAAACTTCATACCCATACGGTTTGTGGGTTTGGAGTTGGTGGGCTTGGGGTTTGTGAGCTTGGAGTTTGTAGGCTCGGGTTTTGTGGGTATGGGGTTTGTGGGTTTAGGGATTGTGGGTTTGGGGTTTGTAGGTTTGTGGATTTGGAGTTCGTATGTATTGAAGGTTTCTGAGTATGAAGTTTCTGAACTGCAGTCAACTGTTTGCCGTCTAAGGGATCCTAGTAGATTTTCTCATATTAAGAAACTGATAAACGGCATTCGAAAGAGGGAGCCTTGTACTTTTAAATTATATGTATTTTTTTTTAAGAATAAATGGCATTACTACATAACCTCAAATATGACGAAAAACAGTGTTTTTGCACTTTTAGGTTACGATATCTCAAAAACCTGACGTGATAGAGCAATTCTGCGGCCAAATTCGGATTCAGCGCACCAAAATCCTTCAGAAATGCATATTAGTGTGTCTACTTCTTGACCCTTGTTGACCTGTGTAATTTGACTTAATATAGGGTGATTCGTTTTTAGAGGGCTGACCAAAGTCGTATTTTTTTTAAATGGAACGCCCTGTATTTGAGTGGATATTTGTATTTTACAAGAAATGATGTAACTTTTTGTAATAGGTACTATTTTCGATAGTGTCAAATATAAAGGTACTTTACTCTTGAGTAAAATTCATAATTTTTGACAAACCGCGTATACGACTGAAAAAATTTAATATTAGATGATTGTATTTTAGATTTTAGAACATGCAGAACTTTTTATGAAGAATAACTTTTTTCCTAAAATTAATAATAAAAAAGTTTTCCATATGATTCAGACTTAGTGAGACTTACTGTATATCAGTTCCTCATATTTTACGATATTTTTAGCAATTTCTTTGTTTTTATGAAAATATCCTAGGGAGGCATTAATATGGCAGTGAAACAAAAGAAATGTTTGTAAACTGTCAATAGTTTTTCCTGTCATTAGCTTTAACTGTTGAAGTAGAATTTTTCTGTGATACAAATAGTTATTCTTAATTAATTAATATTGTTTG
>NW_019422727.1:0-3775 GCF_000390285.2 Anoplophora glabripennis | reverse complement strand
ACATAAAGAGCAGCCACAGCCATAACTCACTGAATATTCAATCCCCAATGCCTAAGTGCACTTAAATATAATAACAGTATTTCCAATAATTACATAATACAATATTTATATTTACTATACAACAATATTTTGTTATTAAATCACTAAGTTTAACTGATCTTTCATGAATATACACAATAATTGATATCGTCCTATTGTATTCATCTACGTAAATAAATAAATTAAATGGGTTTGTACTTTTTTTTTGTAATAGCATAAATCCCAATCTGTCCCGTAAGGGCAACTTAACTTGAATGAACAATTTTCACAAGTTAAACGTTTCCAAAGTTTTAATATACAATATTTTATGGTTCTCGAGATATTTGGTAATAAAGATTATGATCTGTATCATTCGTTTATTCCTGATGTCGAATATACGTGGTCAAATATACATCCTTGAACATTTTCATGAGTTATATTTTTGATATGATTTGAAAAATTAAAAAAAAATGGCAAAACGATAAATTTATATAGGTAACACCATCGTAACTCTCACGTTCACACTTTTTCGTAATTAAATAATTAGGTACATTTGGTTTTGTAATTCACAAAATGTGTACACAAAATATTTTTATTTTTTTTAATAATTTAAAAACGAGTACTTAAGTGAAATGATTTAAAATTGGGCACATGTATTTATGTAAACATTGTCCAAAATCTGTTTTTTCCTAAAATGTACATGCTCCAGTGGCGGAGATACAGGGTATCGGTGGCATATTTTTCTAAATAAAATGGATTTTGGACAATGTATGCATAAATACATGTTCCCACAATTATTTCACTTACTAGTTTCTCAATTGTTATAAAAAAATTAAAAATATTTTTTGAGGTTTAACACCCTGTATTTTTTTAACTAAGCGTCCTAGATAAAAACTTTATAGAAAGGACTCCCCTTAAAATTCACAAAAGAATACTAGGTTTCATTTTTGGTCACCATTTGTGAATCACCCTGTATATCTAGATTTTCTCCATCAACATTTGTTAATTGAAAATGTTCCAACGTATTAAGTAACTTACAAAATTTGCACTTAAAATTTTAAATTTAAATATGCCCCAATTACCACTCCCACATACCAAGAATTGCCGTCACAATTTATTCATTATTTAATACGTTAACCGAACATGCTGAAATTCGCCGAGGGAAATATACATGTATAATTAAACTAGAAAATCTGTGTAAACATCACGTACGACATCTGAAACCACAGAGTTCAGCATGACAAATGGTTTCCTACATGCATTCATTGCGATATGACTGAACCCCGAGTTATTGCCTGTTACTTTTTGTACTACTTAACAAAAACGCAAACGCTGCGCTACCTATCCACAAATATTCATAATAGTGTAAAAGCTTCGGTGCATTTACGGCAACTTCCTTCTTATGTAGCACCATTGCAACTAAAAATAGAGGTCTTGTTCTCTATTGATTTGCATGGAGACGTCTGAAAGTTACTTTACAGAGATTTATGTGAAATTCAAACCGGTGAAATTTAAAACTAATAATGTTTATGTATACTCGTATGTACCTATTTTAAGTTATACGGGTTATCTGTCTCTAAAAGGTTTAGGCAAAATTCTACCACACATTCCTGGGACCAAAACATGATGATCTAATCCAAGTTACCTTATCCCAAAATTTGATAGTTCCGCTGTACAGTAAGTTGCAATTTTATTTTAATTTTTCTTCAATAACTTCATTATTAATTGTAGTAAATACTTGAACACCAGAGTTTTCTTGCATGAGAAATTGAAATCTGGCCTCGAATTTTCTATAAATTATTACCTACATGCATTAAACTGTCAACACTTCTTTGTGCTCTGAATTATGATTTTTACAGCATATGACATACTTGAAATATTGTAACTGATCTTCGAGTACTGGTATCAGGATCCTCTTCAACGACGATTAATATTTTTGATTCTATGCGTTTCACAAGTTTGTTTCAGTACAATATTAGCGTATTGGCGTTCAAAACTTCTATAATTTCTTAAATGTTGAACCAATCCTACAAAATTTTTTTTTATTTGGTACTTGTCGGCGGGTATAATCTATCTAATATCGTCTTCTTGCAGCAGCACCGTTTTCTCTTGACAAAATGTAGGCAAATCTTTCTTGATTCATGTACATACATGCTTTTTCATAATATCACTCAAAAACTTGAAAATTGAAACAGAAAAATACACTGTACCGTCACTAAACACCGAAATAAATAAGTTTATATCTTTATAATATACTTAAACTACATCTGCACCTTCTCGTAAACGATAAACTAAAAAAAAATATAATAAAATGAATCAATGACATGGTCGGTTATTTTGCATCTATTTATAGTCCAACAAAGATATATCGGAGGCTCTACAGACTCTAAATACCTTGTACATTAACGCTAGACAGTTCGATTCGCTGTGTCTTCGGCATGCCAGATTCATACGCCCCGCGCAGAGGAGGCTAGCCTCCGTTACCCTTCGTACGCTTTCGGAACAGGATCAGATTCTGCTTAAATTTAAACTGTGCAGAGTGTATTGTTGATTATTTGGGTGCGGGGTTAATATTTAATAAATCATGTAAAAACTTTGATTTTTTAAAAAATAAAATGTTTTTTAATGTTCGGCGGTTCTTCTACGCAGATATCAAACAAATATGATGACAAAATAACACATAGCCAAGTCGTGCAAAAGTAATCTATTTTTACTATATTACTGTCAATCATAGTTAATTTGAAAAGTCAGTTTTTGTGGGAAATTTTGAATAATAATAGACGATTTGGAGACCTTTCAAATGAGGTCCAAAAGAGTTTTCATGACCCCTGTTTGTATTTAAAAAAATCGTCGATTACGTCATTACGTCAACACTGGTGACGTAGCGGCTCTTAAATGTATATCACAAGATGGCCATTCAAAATGTTTTAGAATTTTTTTCAAAAGTCGTTCATTTTTTAAATAATTAATTTATTCCATACATTCGCATCATACTGTATACATATTATTTAATTTAATATTATAAAATATTACGTCTTACTTAATGTTTATTGGAATTTTTGTCTATTGTTTTTATGTTGCATATAATGCAGTTTTATCTATTATGAATTATCACTAGACATTTTTACAATTGCTCTGTAAATGGATTACTGTTGGGCAATAAATGCTATTATTATTAAAAAAGTAGCAAATGACAACGCTGATACGTAATGTGATGATACAACTTACTAAGCTGATTCAGGGTGGAATTATAACACTACTATTTGTTTGATTAAAATAAAAAGAATTCCGGATTAATATCTTAGGGAATACGTATTATTTGACCTAAAAAATTGATCCCCTTTTAAAGTTACACCAGTGGCGCCTCGTGACATTGTGAATAGGTGAGGCCCGTGGCTTTTTTACTAGTTGAACAAGAAAGAAAAAAAAGTGCGGGAGGCAAATATTTTTAAATTTTCAAGGTCAGACGACTAAATGCATCTGGAAATTTTTAGTTGTGTTTACAATATTATAGAAAAACTGATGTACACGAGATGGATTTTCTTTCAGGTTTTATAAAAAATAATACGCAAATATTTGGATATTTTATTAACCCGCTCTCAAATAATAAACAGGAATAAATTTCTATGTCATTTTTTATTATGGAGATCTCCGCTAATAGCCCTACTAGAACCGTAAATTAAAAAAATATGTTATTAATAATAATATCAGAACTTTACAAATTGCGTTTACAATAAAATTAAGTAACAGAAAAAAA
>NW_019422726.1:0-3837 GCF_000390285.2 Anoplophora glabripennis | reverse complement strand
TCATCTTTTGTTAGAAAATATGTACTAAATATATGTATCCAGGTATTTCTTCCAACTATAAAGATAAACACAGAATCAATTCTGCTTCGATAGACATAACAAATCTAGCTTACAATTCTTCAAAAGTGTGAGATAGAGCGGAAAAGAGTGAGATATTGGCATTTCGTTACAATTAAATCCACTAGACCCTGCTATCGATTGTTATTGGTGTTTCTAACTGAACAAAATGACAAAACTGTCAATGTAAATGTAAAGTTTCTAATTCTGAATTTTTACCAATTTTGATATCAGACAAGTCCATTGAAAACAAAAGTAGATATCCGCAATGGTTCTGATATCTTATAAGTCTTCATCACCACAGTCTACATTATGGCTTACATATTAATCATGAATTCCGGAAATAAGTCACGTTTTGTATGTTATCGTTACATATTATTTAATTAAGAAGTTAAGTCACGGTTGGTGCGTAATTATTATTCTCTATACTGACGTCTTTCTGATATCGGTTTTAAATTAAATTTTCAATGTACTTATAGATCCCGGTATTTACGCCATCTTCATACCAATGCAGAAACTCATCCCACTGATGACGTAAATCAAATGTAATTGTAGGTAACACTTTGACAATACTAATACATTGATTTAACTGCTTTTTAATTATATAAATTCAATTTAGCAAAGTTTAACCAATATTTAAAATGTTATTATGAAAATGTCCCATAAAATTAAATTTATGTAATTAGGATGTATTTTGATGTCCTTTAGTTAACTAACTGCTTGTAAAATATGTAACGACTCTGTTATAGTGACTTCAGCTTTTAACAATTTTTCCTTTGGTCTCCGAAGAAGGTTGTAAAATATCTAAGGTTCACTTAAATGCTAAAATTTAATGTTCGTAATAATTATCTTACTGTGTTTTTGGATGTTGTAAAAGAAATATTAATTTCATTAACTACCAAGTTAAAATGATAAAGCTAGTTATAAACTAAGAACCGGATAGGAAAATCAAATCTAACCCTTGCTCAACCCTTACCTTTTGCGTAGAATAAGGAAAATTATTAGAGGCACCCTAAAATTAAAAAAATTAGAAAGCGCTATATAAAGCTATACCTCAAATCATTATGGTTGGAAAGTTTGATTTTCCGTTGACAGCCCATGTGCCACGGAGAATTGACGGCATAGTCCTCAAATGTTTTCTTTTAGGTTGTAGTATTTAAGTCATAGACTCTTACGGTGCCTAAAATGATTAGGAAAATTTTCCTATCCGGCTCTTTGTCGATTAGGACCACATGAGATTCCTATATCTAAACTATTTGTTTGAACATTCAAAATTGCAGGTCAATAATAAATTTTCTAAAATATCTGGACAATATTTATTTAAACACAGAAAAAGTATTTTGTGATTTCATAATTGTAAGATTTTCGGGTAAATCAAGGAAACAAGTCGGAATATTTTACTATTACTTTATTTGCCCACAATAACAATCTGCTTTCTTTTGTATACAAAGAACAAAAGTGTTAGACCAATTCAGCACGGCGCTCTTATCACAGATAGAAGACATAAAAAACCCGACAAATAAACGGACAAGAAATCATCGCTATGATTCTAACTAAAAGCATTCAAACCATGCTAGATGCATTATTCTTGCATATATAACAATAATGAATGCAAATATTGCAACCCTTAGGCCTTAAATGAATCCAACACAAAATTTAATGTTACATTTGACAAGTGCCTCAACTAGAACGAGCACTGTGTTCAGTTAACTTTAAATTGAATTCAGTATGTTTCCTGGAGAGAAATACAGACTATTGTAATAAGTTTGTGTATTTACTTGTATATCATTTCAATGTTCAAATATATGCGAACATTTATAATGTGTCAACTTTTCAAATCCGATTTTTTATTTTAAAAATAAAAATATTTTCATTTACCNATGTTTTTAACTCATACAGAGTATACAACAGTTTAATACATTTATTATTATAAAACTTATAACCAGTACTAGATGTTCTAATAACGATATGGAACACTTTAATAACAGTTATTGCTATTATTTCGTAAAGGGTATAAAAAACGTTGTATACTAGTTATACAATAATTTAATAAAGAATAAGGTTTATAGTCACTATACAACTGTGCTAGCAATACGCGTTTTATATCCAATATTCACCTGTTTAACTGTCACATATAGTATACAATGGCCTTATAATGGCATATAGAATTCTAATAAAGAATAAAACGCATTTCTCTCAGTGTACTCACAAGTAGAGCCATTTATTGAAACTATACAGTGGATTTTTCAGAAATCATTAATTTATCTTTTTCCGTTTTCGATATATCCAGCTGGGGAGTTTTAAACGGGACACCCTGTATATAACAAAAAACCTTTATTTTTGCCCACAGGATACGCCCCTGGATTTTTTACCTCTGGTTAAGAAACACCCTGTATATTTTGAAATACTACAGAGACAGTGTGATTTTTAATAATAATGTTCGTCTCCCTCGGCAACAAATTGGTCCAATTTCGCCGTGATTGCATATCTTAATTACCTTATTATGAAAGAAAACATTTTAATTGAGCAACTTTTCATCTTTTCTGTGGCGGTTTCGATTAGTTTCCGGATTTGGTCGGTAATTACGGACTAACAAAGGCCATTAATAACTTTATTATTTCTGCGTTCTAATATAAATCTGCGAGTATACGAGAAAAACAATGTTGATGGCCCCAGAACGAAAAAACTCATGCCATTCGAGCTATTATTGATGACCCAGACAAATCACTGTTCTGGACAGCTGCAGAAAGGGAACTTTTTCCTGGCAACCACAAGTTATCTCTTCGAGGAAGGGCTTGGGTGTATTGTATGCAGGGTTTCCGCCTCCACTTACAAAAATACCGGTTCTAATTGGTTATAATGGGCCAGTATGGGTAGAAATTTTATCTTTACACTTTAGTTATATTATTATTGCCAACTACAGCGTGATGATGAAGTTTGGAACAAAATTCATAACTTTTATACTGACTGATATTTAAAACAACGCTGAGACAGGTCGATTTTGTTCTCGGGAGGAGCACCTTATAAGATGATTCTGTTTTATACAGGGATGGCCAATAAATTTGTTTTTTCTTATGGAACACCCTGTATATTTTTTCAATAATTTCAGGGCTGATTCTTTCCATTTCAGTACGAATTCTCAGTTGTAAGTCCGCTAAATTGTTTCGTCGATTGAAGTATGCCCTAGATTTTAAATAACCCCATAGAAAAAAATCAAGAGGAGTCAAGTCGGGGGAACGCGGGGGCCACCCAAGAGATCCTCTCCACCCTATCCATCTTTCGGGTAATGTATCATCAACATCATCATGCCGAACCTCTGAACCAAAGTGAGGTGGAGCTCCATCTTATTGAAACCAAATAATTTCATGGACCCGTCTGCCACGTTGGGGAAAAAAATGCTACAGCCGGCACCAACTCAAAACGCAGAAAATCTAAATATCTAGCAGATAGAAGACATAAAAAACCCGACAAATAAACGGACAAAAAATCATTGCTATGATTCTAACTAAAAGCATTCAAACCATGCTATAGATGCATTATTCTTGCATATATAACAATAATGAATGCAAATATTGCAACCCTTAGGCCTTAAATGAATCCAACACAAAATTTAATGTTACATTTGACAAGTGCCTCTACTGGAACGAGCACTGTGTTCAGTTAACTTTAAATTGAATTCAGTATGTTTTCTTCAAAAAAGTAAGGACTTAAAAATCGCCTTCCTGTGATCCCCACCCATACATTTTAATTGCCTTTGCGCTGACTGTAGAATTCTTGCGC
>NW_019422725.1:0-3784 GCF_000390285.2 Anoplophora glabripennis | reverse complement strand
AGAATTGAATTACATGTTTTTGTACCATTTCTGTATAGAGTACCTTAGTTGTTTGTACCTTACAAATACAAGTGTTCAAAAAAGGCAACCCTTCTAATACTCGAAATTAATCAATAAGCCTAAAATTCGTAACAAAGAACAACTTACGTTTCACCAAATAGGAATTACTATAAAAACATATGTTAGAGGAGAAATATGTTATCGATGCAACAACCAACAAGTTTTTACTAAAAATTTTTCCTTAGCACAAAAATGTCACATGTTGAGCAATGTGAGACTTTTTTTTAAGCCTGTATAGATACATACGAGTAAAACTTTCATTGACATTGTAGCACTTGCCCCAAATTCAGAAAATATACATAAATAATATAAAAAATATATAATTTAGTCGTTTTGTATAATAAAGCAATTGCAACTCAAGTTGAAATACAGAAAGCTCTAGAAAAAATGTTACAACGCCAATATCGGACTTCTTCATTGGCTGCTTTTAGTGCTGTTAGAAAAATCTTTCATGGAAAGCCTTGGATTTCTATAAACTATGTACTACCAGTTAGGGCAAATTATTGGGTCAATTTGAAGCATAATCTCGTTAGCGTGTAGTCCTGATTTGGACATCAGGCAACTACTAAAGAGAAACACGAACTAGAAATTTGATTGAAGCTATCTATGGTATGGTGGTTAGGGGTTACATTTGCTAGCGTGCAATAAATACTGGTGACGCCTAGATCTAGGGATATCTTGTTACCACTACCAATCGTGCAATGTTGGGTTGCCTAAGCTTGATGGTCACGTGGCTTGCAAACGTTTATTAAGGCTCTGTATATTTAGAAAATGATGCTATCAAGAATGATACAGACTCACATGGTTACATGCTGACTACAGTGTCACTTTTTAGTTTATTTGTCAGTTTGTCCTCCGTGATGATAACTAATTACTTCCGTTTCAAGTCTTGTTCTCAGAATTTAATACTGCAAAGACAAGAAAGGCTGACAAGTAAATTGCGTTATGTTCCAATTTGTCTTTCACGGTTCGATTCATGGGAATGATGCTATCGAAATGGATAAACGGTAGGCACATGACACTTTTAAAAGTGTTGTCGATTAAATATTTTCTGCTATTTCGACAAATCTTGAGTTATGTAAATTGCATATTGCTGGTCACTGATATGTGTAACCTACATAATAGTCCAAGCGTTATAGAGAAGTGCTTACAGAAATTATTACCTGGAAAAAATATATAACCGTGCGGGAATTAAATTTTAAATTGAGTTTCTCGTTTTTAAACTCGATCCAAAATGTCGAATATAGCCAAAAAATTTTAAATGAGAAAGTTGTAGGTNATATCAGGAATGATACAGACTCACATGGTTACATGCTGACTACAGTGTCACTTTTTAGTTTATTTGTCAGTTTGTCCTCCGTGATGATAACTAATTACTTCCGTTTCAAGTCTTGTTCTCAGAATTTAATACTGCAAAGACAAGAAAGGCTGACAAGTAAATTGCGTTATGTTCCAATTTGTCTTTCACGGTTCGATTCATGGGAATGATGCTATCGAAATGGATAAACGGTAGGCACATGACACTTTTAAAAGTGTTGTCGATTAAATATTTTCTGCTATTTCGACAAATCTTGAGTTATGTAAATTGCATATTGCTGGTCACTGATATGTGTAACCTACATAATAGTCCAAGCGTTATAGAGAAGTGCTTACAGAAATTATTACCTGGAAAAAATATATAACCGTGCGGGAATTAAATTTTAAATTGAGTTTCTCGTTTTTAAACTCGATCCAAAATGTCGAATATAGCCAAAAAATTTTAAATGAGAAATTTGTAGGTTTTAAAAAGATCTATCGACTGATTTTTTGTAACTATCGATTACTTTGTTACTTTTCGAGATCCAAAAAACCGTTAAAAATGTTCTCTTTTCTTTTCTTCTAACTCTTTTACATTTACGTTTTCATACTTGCTATTTACTGCAAGCATAGCCCGCAGCAAGCTAAAAAAGTACATTTTTGAAATATTTTAAAATATTAATTATTTTTCGAGATGCATATATTTTTTGAAAAAAAGGGTCTCTCGAAAATTAGCTAGATCTTCTCAGCGGATGGCCCAACGGTAACCATTTTTGGATTATTTTCTTCATAGAGTTGTATTACCATGCTGTTAAAAAATTTTGACGATTTTATTAATTTTAAGGATAAAAAAATGACTTGCAAAAAATTGCTCTTTTTTGGGCATGCATTTTTCAAATAACTATTTCCATTTTGTTGCGTTATTTTCCTCACAATTTCGCGTTAAATACTCATCAAATATCGAAAAATAAAAAATCTAAATTTTGAGAAAAAATTTTTCAAAATAAAAAAAAATTCATTATAAAATTGTAAAAAAGACAACGCGAAAAGGTGATTTTTTTTTAATAAAAATTTTTTTTTTTCGATATTTGATGAGTATTTAACGCGAAATTGTGAGAAAATTTGTTTCATCTTAATAATTAATTGATGTTTAAGGAGCAATAAACCTGCTCCTTTAATTTTTTTGCCGAATTTATACATATAATATACAGGGTGTTTCATAATGAGGTGCAAATATTTTAAGGAGGTGATTAGAAAGTAATTTTACAGGGGGGGGACTTCCAATATATTTTTTTTATTTGAGCCCCCCTCTGAGAGAATATTCAAATCTCAAAATAACCGAAAAAATGAGTTTTTATTTTTTTTCACGGAAACGATTAAACTTAGAAATTTGAATTTTGGTATACGTTAACAACTAGTTGAATGGTATTTTTTGGTAGTCTTTTTTTTCTGGTTTATGTCTTTAGCGCCCCTTGATTTTATTTCTCTGACAACTTTTTTCTACGTTAGCCAATTCTAACAAGAAAAATAGCTTTCAATACTACATGTCATTTAGAAACTTTTTTTACTCTTCCCTTTTTTTCGAATACTTAATGGTTTACGAGCAAAAAAAATAAATTGTTTCCTTGCCGATTAGATACACATAATTAGTATTAGTTACCAAAAAGATTGTCATTTTTGACATGGTTTTTACAAAAGTTCTGGCAAAGCGGCAAATTTAAGTGAACCCGTGTACCATACTAGCCATTTCTAAAGTGTTTGAAAAGGTATTGTATTTTCAAATTTATGATTATTTTATCCTAAATAAAATGCTGCCTGACTCACAAAATGGCTTTAGAAAGGGCTATAGTACAACAACAGCATTGACTGTTGTTACTAATGATCTTTTAGAAGCATTAGACAAAGGGTTGGTTAGTGTTCTGGTGTTACTGGATTTTTCAAAGACCTATAAACCATGGATTAATTTGTGCCAAAATGAAATACTATGGTTTTGATCACTCTGCTGCAGAGCTTATTTCATCTTATTTCATCTTATTTAAGTGATCGATCTCAAAAAATTGTTGTAAATAATTGTTCTTCCTCAAACTTAAATATAAAGTCAGGTGTACCACAGGGGTCAATTTTGGGTCCATTGCTTTTTATAATTTACAACGCTGATATTTTAAATTCTGTATCTGATTATAAAGTGCAGGCCTATGCAGAATAACACGGTTCTTTATTCACACTTTTTTGTTGAAGATGTAGCAAGGACTGATGACCTTATGAATTCTATACTTAATAATATCATGCAATTGTCAACAGAGCATAACTTGATGCTAAATCCTAATAAATCGAAGTTAATGTTGTTTGGTAGTAAAAATAAAATTAATATTGTGAAATCTAGTTTAAATATCAATTTGAATGGCGTCATCTTGCCTATAGTAGATGA
>NW_019422724.1:0-3785 GCF_000390285.2 Anoplophora glabripennis | reverse complement strand
AGGTATATTTGGATGAAGCAAAATAATATTTTTTTTACAATGAGCAAACGAAATTCAATAATGTTATTTCTATGTAATTACATCAAATAGTAACATAGGCACAAACAATAAAAATCATATACTTTTCAACAAAGTATAGCCCTGCCCTGTATTTTAACCCGCTGAAGACGGTAGAGTCATCAGAAATGCTCATTCACCTCGGATTAATTCCTTATCTCAAAAAAATAGTTCAAAATACGTGGAAATCTCAATTTTTTGTTAAAATAATTCAGATCATTGAAATTAAAGTACGCATACGTATTGTAACGAAATTTTTATTAATTTCGTTTCATTTATTTTATTCACACTGTATAACGTCACTTTTAATATAACACCTATATTTACTCCATAATGCGAACAACCCGTGTCATAGAACCGTCCCGCATCTAATGTAGATGGCGTGGCACCAGAGTTTTAAAAGACGTGACGAACCCCACTCTTGCTCTCTTTAAATTTCATTCATTTCATCCATTTTGTTTTATCGTAGAATACCGAAATTTTTCGATCTGGTATGTAAATGTGGTTTATTTCCTTTAAATTAAATGTTTTATAATTGCCTTGCATAAAAATATTTTGCTAATGCTTGTAACTTTATTCATTTAATGTAGGTCCACCTTGACTTCCATTTTGCTCAAAGGCACGGGGCAGGAAAAGATCCACGAGGTGTCTTATCTTGCTTAGTTTTTCGTTTAGTGAAGTTTGAGAACCCGTTCTGTTGTTTTTTTATGCTTTCAGAGTATTTGATTGGGACATCGCCTGGTTTTTTGACGATTACACAGAAGGTGGTTGAACTTCCGATTTCTTAGCAGACTTGCAGAGTTTCTCTGGGCCCCTGGCAAATTACACAGTCTGGATCGGAATTGGTTGGCTCACAATCCGAAGGAATTGATTGAGGTAAGTTTCTTTTATGAATTTTTATTATTAAAAGCAGCTTACTTCATCAGTCCTTGTGGCCACCTAATTGAACCTTTTTTGTAGTCGTATTAATTTCAGGGATGTAAACTGTACTAAACGTATTTTATCTTATCATTCCGTTTTTTTATTACAAGTTTTTTAATTCAAGCTATAGCAAAATTTATATCATTTACTTAAATATCTATATATTATTATACCACATTTTCAGACTCACCATTTTGAAAAAGGTTTACCATTATATAGGGTGTTTTCTTATTACTTTTGCAGTAAATTTTAGATCTCCACGATACGATCTGGTTGTGTTCGAATTATCTTTTGAGTATCTATTTTTTAGTAAATTCTTGTTAACAATTTTGATATGTAAATTTAATTTTTTCACATAGTTGAAATTAAATATTACACAGATTCTCAAATTTTGTACATTTTTTGTTCTCACTATTTAAAAATTAATTAAACTCTCACCATCTTTTGTCTAGATTTCATCGTACTAATTATAATCATAGTATTAAATTAACCATAACATTAATTGTAAATAGTAATTTTAAGGAATTGTACATTACATTTTAATCACCGACAACCAGATTGAGTATTCTCTGACACTCATCCTTGTAAATATCNATTGGATCCTGGGCATCTAACCATCAACATCTTTGGGAGGAGGTTGTCATGGAGTCTGTCACCCGATAACCAACTGGCCATCTCCATCAGACAGACGACCATAACGTCAACACCCCCTTAGATTCCGGACAAACCAACGTAAGACCCATCCATTTTTAATCAGATCTTGTCAGAAGTGAACACCACATCAGTATTGTTGTTTTTTTTTGGAAAAGTATGATCAAGTAGAGATATTAAATCAAAAATTAATCTGTTGTGTCATTTATTGTCGGACATTTTAATTGAAATCCTGATTGTAATTTGATAAAAGTTGCTACTATTTATTGTTTGTAAAATTTAACCATTCATTAAATTGCTCATTGTATTAAATTAATTTAAGAATATTGTGTTTAAATCTCGTCCTTCCCCATAATTTAAGAATCGATCCACACATTTATAACTTTGTACAACACCCCACGACCTTGTGATCTCACTGCACCCTACTGTAGCTTAGGTGTATGCATCTTTAAAGTGTACTTGGGGTTTTGGAACCAATTATCCCCAAGAGTTATCAGTCCTTGTGGACAAATTATAAATAACGTTACAGTATTAATAGGGTGAAATTGAAAGTTTTTTATGCTTACACTTTTTTGTCTAAAATGCCTCCTTGTGAATATACAGCCATTTTCAACCAATTTTATTAATATGCATATAACTCCTCAGGATTCCATTTTAGAGAAAAAAGTGCAAGAATAATACAGTGGAAATTTGGTTATCCGAACACGCTTTTATCCGAATATCCGCTTATCTGAACATGAAAAAAGTAATCATATTATCCAGCAGGTCTTGATTAACTGAACAGGGCCACTCCCTCCACATGATTTGCGCGAAGCGGGTGCTCACTCCGACTGTCAGACGAAATTGATTTTCTAATTGTCAAAGTGCAAACAGATAGCGAAAGCTATAAGTAATACACACGAATTTACTAGGAATGGTAAAAATAAAAACAATGGACAGAAGTAGAGCTTCATGACTTCAGCCGCTATTTATTTAGCATCAGATATTAAGAAAATAAAACAATCTGACTAAATGAATGAAGTACTGGATACTTACTAGTTTAGAACATATTTTCCTTGGGATGAAGAACATTCAGTTGCACACATGTTCAAAGACTGATGAATGAACTGAAGCTAGATATTTGTAAGGGAGAAGAATGGATACTCTTCATATATTCCTCTAAATGAAGTCTAAATAATACTATTAAGTTGGCTTCTATTCCTATAGCACATTCGGTAATGCTAAAAGAGGGGTACGATAATATGAAATTGGTTTTAAATAGGATAAAATATGATGTTCATATACAGGGTGTGGCGTGTATAATCGATAAAAATTAAACTACAGCTTCCTAACGATATTTGTAATAGAAAAGACTTATACGAAAAAGTCCTATTTTTGCGTTTTTTTTTTTTCGTAAATTAAAGTTCAATTATGGATCAAAATATATTCTTTGGAACGGTCCTGTCCGTGTGCTGTACGATGAGTTACGTGCTGTAAACCAGCCGCGTATACAAATCGTCGTTGAAAGATAGAAAAATACTTCTCAATTTTTGGGGAATTTTTCAATGCAAAAGAACAAACTAAGAAAAATAGATATTTGAAAAAAACTGATATTTTCTTATTATAATAATTAATAGTAATCTCCTGGGATAAAATCTGTTGAACTGGTTGCAGATGGTAGGGGTGCAACAGCTGGCGCCTTAAGAAGCGATGGACGGTACGAGATTAGGTTCCTATTTACTGTGCGAGTCGTCGAGTACTAATTGTCGGGGCTTCGTCAAAATTTTCCAACACCGCATCTTCAACATTTCAAAGTTCACTTGCTGACACGTCCTTCTCCTAGAGGAATAACACTTCCCGTATCTCACAGCCGCTAAACGCACTGTAGGATTGTTTGCACATGGGGGGCGACGTTGTGGCCATCGTTCCCGGTATAATCTAGTAGCCGCGAGCGCATTTTATCCGGCTGCACCATACACTAACACCATATCGACACGTTCGGAAATAGTAAATGCATTGTTTTCTCGGTTCATTGTAAAACTAATTTATGCGCAGACTAAAAAATTAAGCAAACTAAGAAATTCGATTTTAATGTAATCAGCACGCTATTCTTATTGTTTACTTCTTTATAAAAATTACATTGTCACTCTCGTGGAATTACAAAATAAAAGCTTGTG
>NW_019422723.1:0-3789 GCF_000390285.2 Anoplophora glabripennis | reverse complement strand
TGTTCCTTATTACATCACAGGAAGCTCTTATGCGAGTTATTAAAAAAAAACAATTTTACAAACAGATATTCATCACTCTGTATATCAAAAATAAAGCGAAAACGGACCTATGTTTATATGAACTTTTTGTCTTAAAATCACGTACAGATTAACACCTTTCAATATTGACATCCAATTATGAAACACCCAGTATATACAACAATGACGCTAAAGCCGAAAATCAGGAGAGCAAAACTTTTTGTTCTATAAGGTTTTATACATTCATCGGCATCTGAAACTCGAAACTTTGCCAAATTTGTTTGAAGTTTTGCTGACACTTGAAATTTGGTACACACATAGTGTAAAAATGCGGAAACCAAAAGCAATTTGCAAAATTCAGGTATCTTCAATTTTGCCGTTTTGGTAAGGTTTTATACGTCACTCTAGTTTTATACGTCACCGTTTTTTTAATTTTTGGACGTGTATTTATGTATATTTATAAAATATTCCATTACGGTAGATTAACCAGCACAATTACCTACAATTTAAAAAAATATATATTTTCATCGTTTAGATCCTAAGCTACTTAACATTTTGCGCCTGTTAGCCATACTCGTACATTATCCAACATAACAACATAAAACAAAAACGTACGTGTGGGGTAAACCTTTAACTTTAAGTAAACAATTTTTTAAATTTACTGTTGCATATTTCTAATAGTATACAAGCGCCGAAGAGCGGAGCTCGCGCTCGAAAATGAAAAAAAAACACAAAAAAAACAAAAAGTTTTGCTCTCCTGATTTTCGGCTTTAGCGTCATTATTGTATATATATTGAACTATAGTTTTCGAAAATGTTAGCACTTTTTGTTTATAATTGACATTTTTACAGCAGCTTTAAAACACTGACGTTTTATACCGCTTTTTCAATCTTACGGCTTTGTTATTACAAATTTCGTAATCTGACCACCGCCATTTTGTAGCTATTTTTATTACGAACAAAATCATGTCCTAAGCATTTTTTCGTACAGTCATCCCGCTGAGTTATTTAAAGAAAACNAGTGCTATTATACAATAAATACAATATTATCAGTCATACTTTCATAGCATCTACAGGTTGGCAGGTCACTCTTTGACAGTATATACAAAACGATGCTTTGTGCTCTTACAGATTGAGTAGCAATGACATTTAAAATATGATATGAATGGTAAGATGTTAGGTTATATCTCACCCATACTTAGGAGAAAGATTCAAAACTCATATTTCTCAGAAACAGTTACTTGCAGCAAATTAACGGGACTTATACAATTAGACGGAGGAAAACAAGTTTTTGAGGAATTTTTTAAACTAAGAAATAGTCATTCTACCTTCATCGGACTGTAGGTGTTCTTTAATAGGATATTCATGTATACAATTTTTTTTTTAATTCATTCATCATCAAAATGGCGGAGCTGTGGTAGAGAGTCACAGCAAGGTTGTGGCGCGACTTCCAAAACGTTGTATAGCTTAGCTCTACGTGAAATTTGATCTGCGACCAAATAGAAAAAGTTTTTTATTTAAAACGTGTACTTTCTGTGACGTTGAGAAAAATGGAAAAAATGCAAATTTGAAGAAACGGCATGCATTTAAAGACAAAAATTGAATTTTCATGTGAAATTTTTGCAGAATTTGTAAACTGGAATAGTTTTTTTAAAAATTTGCCAAAATCAATTTCTGTTATATAAAAGTAGTTCAGGCGATAGAGCAGTAAAAGTAGGTTTGTTTGTAATTGAAGTCATATATTTTATTGTACAGAAAAATCCCAAATAAGAATCCAAGTTTGCTTATTCCAAAAAACCATTGCTAAATTCAGGGGAACAACAAACATACAAAAAAAAAAAGAAAAATGACCCGTTTTTCGACATATTATTCCCTGTAACATTGAAAGTAAATCCTAAATCAAAGAAAGTCAGTTTTTATTTTTTGTTTATTTTCTTTTAAAGTTACAACAACTGCGAATCAAAAAAGTTGAAGTCATTAACGATGGGCGAAAAATAGTAGAAAATCATATTATGTATACAGGGTGTACTCAAAGTTGAGTCATTTATTTTAACAGCTGGTAGAACTCGTAAAAAAAAGTCGATTTACCAAAAATCATTTATATAAAAGTTGCCAAATAAAGCAATTTATTAACAATTATTATTTTAATAAATTAAAATTTAAAAACATATATGGTAAACAAATGGTAACAATTTTTGTAGAACAGGATTTTTATAACTCTCTTCTTCTGCAACTTTTATATAAACGATTTTTGGTATATCGACTTTTTTTACGAGTTCTACCAGTTGTTAAAATAAATGACTCAACTTTGAGAATACCCTGTATATGGCTGAAAAGGTAAAAAAAAAGTTGCTATTCAACGGAATGGTCAAATAGAGGGTGTTTTATTTAAAAAAAACTATGTTTACGTAATATCGGAAAAACTGTGCGATTTGTAAAAAATCTGATTACGCCAATGGCTTCCTAATAAAATATATAACAAATAATGTTCAAACTTTTTTCTTCTAAATTTTATTAATATAATTCAAAATTTCTTCAGTAAATCATAAAAATCTTCAGAAATCTAAAGAATTTCACCGAAAACAAGCACCCCAAAAAGAATAAAAAACTACTACGTCCACGACATTATTCCTGGGTAGTGCTAAAAGTAGATAATAATTATACAGTTTTTTGATCTTAAATTGACCTTCATATCTGATCTTGTTCTTGAGATTAAGTTCATATCTCACTGTAAAACTTCCCGCTCTTCCAATTTTCAAGGTCAAAAGGGGTCCCATTTAAAATTTTGAATTTAATCTTCAAACAATTTTGAAATCAAGGTCAAGGTTATTTCAAGGTCATGTCAAGATAGCCCCCTTTTCGCCCTACAACTTTTGCACGAAACATTTTTTTTTAAAGTGATCCCAACAAGGTACTCCGTTGTATCAAAATTCTAGTTTTTTTGTTCCTTATGTCCATTTTATGGCCAAAATATGGGTTAAATCGCAAGAATAATACGCACAAAAAGTATTTTGTTTTCGTTTTTCAATCGAAATCCGTGGTAAAAAATGGGTGTCCTTTTAAAAAATCAACTTCCGGTCTAAAATCGCCACTTCCAGTCTAGACCGGAAGTTGTAATATAGACCTTTTCAATGGTCCCCTTAGTGCCTTATAATATTTGTCTCAAACTTTTTTCGGAATAATCCAACCGAGATATTAATTTGTCTCAAGATAAATGCCCCACCCGGTATAACGTTCCAGATGAAAATTGGTTCGGGGTATTCTGATTTAATTAAACTTCAGTTTTTTTGCAACTAAATAAAATATTTTTTACGATTTGGACTAACTTAGCACAATAAAAAAGTCAGTATCTCTGCGATATTACATTCAACGACTTAACGTGACATCCTGCGGGAAACAACAAATCCATTTTTCTCTGGACAACATGCAACAATATACGAGGTCTGTTAGAAAAATAACTGAACTTTTTTAATTATGCGCTAATGGAGACATTTAATGACATACCGTTGGCGCATTGCATTGAGCATAACTTCCTGTGTTATTTTAATAGATGCTATTTTTTTATAGATAGTAGTTTAACTGGAATTAGATAAACAAAGATACTATTATGATACGGGTCGGATTAGTTATCTAAAGATAGACATGTCGGTAACTAGTAGCGACATTGTCGATAATAATTTAGAATTAAGTCTGTTATTTTAGTTGTAAAACTGTTCTTTTTATTTAACATTTTTTATATACATTCTTCTTCATAATAGGATTACTTGTTTCA
>NW_019422722.1:2904-3840 GCF_000390285.2 Anoplophora glabripennis | reverse complement strand
ACTACGGAAAACGGTAAAATGGCGGTGCGGTGTTAAGCGGTGACCTGACGAAAGCAAAGCATAGCAGAGCTAGCGGAACGGTTAATGCGGTAAGCGGTACCAGAAAGAAGGAAGCGATTTAGCAAAGCAAAGCTACAAACAATAACTATGGACTAGACTTGGCTACTACCTTTAGACAAAAGCAATAAAACAGTAACAGCGGGGCTCCCCAATTCTGGCAATCGGCTGACAGTAAATCTCTGAAAAAAAAGTTGGATTAATTACGACCTGCGTTTCAACTCATAGGACAGAAAAGGAGGAAAGGATGACAACATCCTATCAGCCGAACGCGCAGTTAGGTTAAGTGTACCGGAAAGAGACAACAGTACACCCAACCACGTCGTACCTGAAAGAGAAACAAGATTAACTACGACCTGCGTCTCCACTCATAGAACAGAAAGGAAATGGGACACGACATTCTATCAGCAGAGCGCGCAGTTAGGTCGAATGCATCGGACAGTGACAACAATGCACCCTTCCTTGTCGTATGTCGGCGGTTCGGTACGACCTGCGTTTCAACTCATAGGACAGAAAAAGGGGGAGACAACATCCTATAAGCCGAACGCGCAGTTTAGGTCCAGTGCACCGGACAGAGACAACAGTGCACCTTTCCTTGTCGTGGTACGGCGGATACTGAAAAGAGGAGCTATGATTAATACAAACGGACAGCGGCCAAGTCTTTACCTATGTTCCCTAACTTTGACTCACTTCTTTCCTGGGCACGTCTGGTCGGTCGGAACGCTGGAACAGGACTAACTCTGCAGTACAATTACCTCGTCAGGTCTCTTGTCACCTCAAGAGACTTGCGCATTGAATATGCGCGGAACCTAACTTACTGCAGCGGTCTTCGGACTGGACTGGTGTTGACGGCGGCTGGAGATGAACTGACTTCTCCAA
>NW_019422722.1:0-1097 GCF_000390285.2 Anoplophora glabripennis | reverse complement strand
GAGCGATAAAGTAAGCCATAGAAATCCATGCGATAGAGAAGGATGGCTATAATGAAGGCCTCTCATAGTCACCGCCCGTTTCGCCCTTCCACAAATAAGATCCACTTCTTATTTGTGGAAGGGCGAAATGGGCGTTGACTATTAGACGACTTCATTATAGCCATCCTTGCCTATCACATGGATTTCTATGGCTTACTTTATCGCTCTCACGTAACTTCTGATAGACCATCGGTACTTTCCTACACTGTATGTATTTTGACGTGCTGAATCCGAATCTGGTCCGTTTAGCTCAAACATCCCCAAAATTTTGAGAAATTGAAAAAATAGTGAAAATCGCTGATTATCACTTAGTGAGCCCAAAAATATTCGAAAAAATTTATTCTAAACTTGATCAAGTGGGTTTCTTATATACAGGGTGAGTCATTAATAATGATACACAGCTTAATGGCATATTGTTAACGTCAAAATATAGTGATTGAGCCAAACATGCCTTAATCAATTATTGCTCCTTTTCGTTCTACAGGGTGTTAACTCTTTTTATCTATATTTTAANCTTCGTGTTATTACAACAATTAACAATAAAACAAATGAAATTCGTAATAATGATTTAAAGTCAGTGTTCGAAGAATCCACCATTGACATTTACACACTTTACACAACGTTTTCTAAGATATCTGCGAGTTTGAAACAACATATTGGGATTGCGTCTGACTTCGCTAGTAGTGATTTGTATTATTTGCCACAACTCTTCACGCGAACAAATAGATTATTTGTAAACTATATCTTTCATTTTAGACCAAATAGAAAAATCAAGTGGATTGAAGTCCGGACTTTTGGATGGCCAAGCAAAAATGCTTCCACGGCCTGAAGAAGTTCCACTTTATTTAAGACGGATGCACGACGGAGCTCCACCGCATTTTTTTCGGCCAGTGCGTACATATTTTGATGCAGTTTTTCCAAATCGCTGGATTGGCCATGTAAGCATTTTTGCTTGGCCACCCAGAAGTCTGGACTTTAAACCTCTTGATTTTTCTATTTGGTCTCGAATGAAAGATATAGTTCACAAAAAATCTATTGGCTCGTGTGAAGAGTTGTGG
>NW_019422721.1:2525-3783 GCF_000390285.2 Anoplophora glabripennis | reverse complement strand
TATTAACCAATAGGAACACTTTCGGATCTTCGTATCGTCGGAATTCGGATGCATGGGACACCGGCCTAAAACCACACTGTTTACCAATAAATTCGTGAATTAATTCATGAAGAACTTCGTCAATTTATTCATGAATAAATTGTCAATGTAAAACAACTTTTAGAAAATAATTAAATTCGGAATCATTTGGATTTTATTTAGAAGAAAATCTGTGTTTAAAGATCAGTTGAACTTCATTATTTGTAGTTCAGTTGAAAAAATTTTAGAAACTTAAATATCGTGTAATTTGTTTGACATTATAACAATTTATTTATTTTAAAATAAAATCCAATATATTTGAAAAAATTAAGTTACTTTCTCGAAAATGTTGGTTAGAACTAGAACTAGATCTTGGATCCGCCATCTTGAATTTTGAAAATCTAACCTCGGATTCGTGATCAGCGACCACGAAAACCTCGGTATACAACATTTGGTGACAATCGGTTAACTTTCAAAAATTTCGTCCGCCATCTTGAAATTTTTTAAATGGTCAAGGTCATATCTGAACGTAAAATTTTCCGCTCTTTCCATTTCCGGAGTCAAAAAAGGGGGATTCCCATTTGAAAAAATCGTCTTGACACCATAATGACCATGTGGTCAGTGGTCGGTGGTCATGGCATGGTCACCATTGAATAGCCAGGGACAAATCCTAACTTTCCCTATATTTAGTTTTTCCGGAAAACCATTTGTTATAATACTCCGCGGTCGAAATTATAGAGAGTGATTCTGACATAATATAAAAACACTATTACCGTAATGCGTACAAAATATAAAATTATTTTTATACGGTTCAATATTATTTATCTTTGTGCCGCTCGCTACGCACATCGATAGAATCTATAATCGTCTATAGACTGAGTTACACTGAACGTCGATCTATATTGTATGTCTGTCTTTTGCACTTAGTAGGGAATAGGGAAATGCTTTTTTAGTTGGGTGTAAACGGACTTGATTTACCAGTCCTGAGAAACGTTATAGCATAAGCGTAGACGAGGAGTCTAATTCCATGGCTATAATAAATTTATAAATTAAAAAAACACAACTGGGACGTTTTAAAATGCTGTAATAATTAAAATGGATCAAAGTGCCGGTTATAGCAAACCGTAAAAAATATTAGATGTTATGTTTTATTATCTTTTTTCATTATTTTCTATATCTTGTTGCCTTTTACGCAGACACGCCAATGGATTTTCGTTCCCGGCACGCTTCATCCCCCTTA
>NW_019422721.1:0-1098 GCF_000390285.2 Anoplophora glabripennis | reverse complement strand
AATACCTCATAGAAGCATTCACCCAGATACATTTTTTAGGGTTGTGAAAATTACCCCGTATCAGAGGTAACCACTGTAACCTCCAAAACGCGTCTAGGTGAATATTTCTACGAAATGACATTAACGCAATCGCGCCTTGTATCGCTATTTGTGGAACGTAGAAGCATTCAGGTGCGTTTTTAGGGTTACCCGTGACCAGAGGTAACCCTTGTTTACTCGTTAGATGCTTCTATTAAGCCTGCGACAATGCAATTTTGTTGTAGGGATTTGGTTGCCGCGATAGAATCCATGCAATTTTTCTTATTAGACTGCACTTCTGTCCCGGCAATGGATGTTTTGCTTGAATAAAAAATATTTGTTTACAAGATAGATACAAGAAATTTTACATGTTAAACAATGTACAGTTGGTAACACTACTGCAAACTAAACAAATTGCAGCAATTCTGTCCTATTGTGTGATAATATTGGATAATATTAATAACCATGCAATTTTATCCTCGCAGCAAAATCCCCGCAAATTTGTAGCTGCAACTAAATTGCATTGTCTGATACAGGCTTTAAATGTTAAATGTAGCATTATTTTAATAACGGGAAAGCTCTTTATACCACATCAAATCATAAAACAATGGCTTTGATTGCTGTAAAACGGAAAATGAAAGATTACTTAATTTTGAATTCTGTTAAATATGTAAACATTAACCATCCTAACCTAAAAGTTTTATAAATATTGAAAATTTGCGGCGAGTCGCTGCGGATTAAAACTATAGCGCGGTCAATTACCTACAAGTCTAGATGCTGAAATTAGAGTAAAAAATTAGGTTAGTTCCTAGTACCCTCATATTAAATAGGAACAAATTGTAAATAATCTTAGTGTTACTCACCATTTAATTGTTTCCTAGCACAAATCCAATAAAACCATGACAAAACCCGGGGTTAATTATAATAATAATTTCACTAATTATTACAAGACAGCACGCACTTAACACATCAGATCAAGTTTTCACACATAATAGTAGTAATTTGACTAGTTAGTTTAGTACTGTTAGTAGTTTGACTAGTTAGTAGTTACTAGTTTGTCTACTATGTACTACTACAATA
>NW_019422720.1:1697-3787 GCF_000390285.2 Anoplophora glabripennis | reverse complement strand
TGTATTAACATATCGGAATACGAAGTCGGAATTGTATAAGTAGTGACATCTATTACAGAAAAGGAAAACGACGAAAACAAAGATGACCACCGGTCGCTGAATTACAAAGAGCGAAACGGGCGGTGACTATGAAACGCCTTCATTATAGCCATCCTTCTCTATCGCATGGATTTCTATGAATTACTTTATCGCTCTCACGTAACGGCCGATGAACCATGGGGTCTTTCCGACCCTGTATGTCTATCTCCTCTTGTTTTCGAGATACAGAGTGACAAAATAAAAACTCAAAACTTGTTGATGATTGTAATTAGTCATTACTAACCACAGTCACTAACCACAGTCACTAACATTCACTAAAATTTTGATATAAAGTTAATTAGAGTTTAAAATATTACTGAGAATGTATACGTTGTTTATGAGACATCCATCAATGTTTTGACATTAGCCTAAACTTTGATAAAAGTCACTTATTTTATACACCGTAATATTGTAAGAGTTCAATTAAAAGCCTTTTTTCTCGAAAATCGTCCACATCAGAAAGTTCTAACAAGAGTACATTATTTTTAGAAATTGGAGCCTGAATGGTAAAAAACCTAACTTTAAAAAAATTAGAACCTAAAATGTAATAGGAATATAGCGTAACTAGCGCCCTCTATGAAATATCCAAAAAATAATTAGACCAGCGTATTTGGCGTCCTTGAAAAGCCCGGAATACCAAATTTCATAAAAATATTTCGCACCGTTTGAAAATTTTCGTAAAAATTCTATTTAAAAATTTTTATTTTGTCTCTCTGTATCTCGAAAACAAGAGAAGATAGACATATAGTTCATAAGACAAAAAATTATTATTTTTTGTTGTACTATCACCCCCTGAATTTACGGGAGGTACGGCACTTGTTACATAATTTCTTGATCTTCTGTTGCAAAAGGTAGAACTAACTACCCTACAAGTAATTCTTTACGTAACTTTTTTTTCTATCTAATTTATTTCATGTCAAACCGTGTCATGAAAAACAATCTTTAATAAACACAATAAAAAAAATCCTCTTACCGTCAATGGCTTGTCCGAGATACTTCATTTCAGTTACGGCGTCGTAGGTGATTTTGTTGTCGTGCTTCTTCAACACTTCAAGTATCTCTCGGCGGAGTTTCTCCTGTAACTTCTGATTATTGCTGAGCTCAAATAAGGTCATGCTCGTCGTCATCGAAGAAGTCTCGAATCCCGCAATAAAAAACAAAAACACCTGCGCTACCAATTCGTTCATGCTTAACTTCTCCTCCGAATTCTTTATGTCTATCAGTATCTGCAGCAGATCGTTTCTTCTAACGTTGTTCTTTTCTCTGTGGCTGACAGTATCGCTGACGGTTCTCAGGAAAAATTTGGATACTTCCCTTTGTACGATCTTGACGCCGATCTTTTGAGATATTTTCGGGGCGTAGATGGACATGAAGAGGTTCAGTCTATCCATGAGATTGAATTCATCGAGCACCTTGCGACCCATCCGGCGAAATTCGGGGTCGGGGTGTTTGAAGCTGTTGCATTCGATGCCAAAAGCGCAGGATCCTAAAAAAAAATACAGACTAGTAAACATACGTACCTATGGGGTAATTTACATTAAATTCTAACTCCTTATAGATTTTACCTTCCTATATAGGAAAAATATATAAAAACACTGTTGCATTTCAAAGATTGAGGTTACGTCTACCTCGAGTTTTTTTTTTCAGGTATTTTCCTTACCAATGCTATCCGTGGTGTAGCGCGCCGACACTTCCAAGATGTCAACGTCGCTCATTTGCTCCGCACTTTCCTCCAGGGCGCTCTTCAGTCCCTCGGTGCAATTCAGTACGGTTTCGAACATCGCCTTCATCTTCGCGGAAGTGAACACCGATGTGAACTTAATCTGAAACAAAAAAAAAAATATTAGTTAACGAATTGTAAACAGTTTGTCAATTGATTAAGAGGGGTGACGCAGGGTCGAGCTAAGTTTCGCGTAATAATCCTTGATTTGGTTTCTTATGTAAAAGAAAAGTTTGATAGCCAATATCAACAGCAACATCACATAGAGCTATCCTTCGCCGTGAGGCTTTAT
>NW_019422720.1:0-1472 GCF_000390285.2 Anoplophora glabripennis | reverse complement strand
CTTCCACAAATAAGATCCACTTCCACTTGTAATTCAGCGACCGGTGGTCATCTTTGTTTTCGTCGTTTGGCTTTTCTTTAATAGATGTCACTCTTATACAATTTCGACTTCGGTATTCCGATATGTTAATGCCATCCGTTAACAGAGGGCAGCATAACGCGTAACCAAGAAAACATTTTACAGTAGCTAGTGGATACCTCTGTTTGTAAATCTAGTGACCTTGTTTGTCCTACTGAGAAATTATTTAAATGGAGTATATTGCTCAGCTGCATTTAAAGTTCATTTAGTTGTTATTTAAGTATACTTTTTAAAATGACTTAAAAATCCCAAGAAATAAAGCAAAATTCCCTATTTCCCCAATTCCAAAAAAATCTGTAGATCTGGCATCACCTTAGACAAATTGTGCTGCCCTCTGTTAACGGAGTGTATTAACATATCGGAATACGAAGTCGGAAAAGTAGTGACATCTATTACAGAAAAGGCAAACGGCGAAAACAAAGATGACCACCGGTCGCTGAATTATAAGCGGAAGTGGATCTTATTTGTGGAAAGGCGAAAAACTAAAATTTTGATATAAATTTAATTAGACTTTAAAATATTACTGAGAATGTATACGTTGTTTATGAGACATCCATCAATAAGTTTTGACATTAGCCTAAACTTAGATAAAAGTCACTTATTTTATACACCGTAATATTGTAAGAGTTCAATTAAAAGCCTTTTTTCTCGAAAATCGTCCACATCAGAAAGTTCTAACAAGAGTACATTATTTTTAGAAATTGGAGCCTGAATGGTAAAAAACCTAACTTTAAAAAAATTAGAACCTAAAATGTAATAGGAATATAGCGTAACTAGTGCCCTCTATGAAATATCCAAAAAATAATTAGACCAGCGTATTTGGCGTCCCTAAAAACCTCGTAATACCAAATTTTATAAAAATATTTCGCACCGTTTGGAAATTTTCGTAAAAATTCTACTTAAAACAAATTTATTTTGTCGCTCTGTATCTCGAAAACAAGAGGAGATAGACATGTAGTTCATAAGACAAAAAATTTATTTTTTGTAATACTATTACCCCCTGAATTTACGGGGGAGTTTTCTGAAACATCATGTACTAATTTTTACATAAAAAAATTGTTAATATATATTTTTTTAAATCTAACTAAACACAGCGTACGATATGCCAAAGTCTACAAGCTTTTCATATACCTAGTTAATGCGTATTATAATTGTACCAGTAATTGTTAGAAGACTATTTATGATCATTAATATGTACCTATCTATTATCTCCATTCACAGGCATGGGTAACAAAGGCAAATCAAGGTTAACTTTTAAAAAAATGTGACTATTATAAGAATTTAAAAAAAATTATCAATAGTGAATATAAGATAGAAAGTGTTCGCATTGCTTTCTAGTTATTATAATGCATATAATGTGGAAAATGCCGAAAGAAGTACACAGTAAGCATACA
>NW_019422719.1:0-3791 GCF_000390285.2 Anoplophora glabripennis | reverse complement strand
TTCCCTGTCTCTTGAAATTTTTCTACTAACTCTAGAACATACTTCCTCCTGACATGTCGCTCTTGATGTTGTTCTTTAAATAGCTGAGCTGTTCTATTCGCACATTTATTGTTCATAAAGTAAAGCGAAATAATATCTACCCTTTCCGCAATGGAATAAATCATAGTGTTTAATTTTCAAACATTTATGAATTATAAGTACAAATATTCGTTAATGACGATAAACATTTGTTCACATGTATCAACTAAAAGGCAATTATTTGCGAATATAGGTACCTATAGTTAGAGAAAATTTTCGGATCTCTTAATGCTTATTGATTTATCAAATACAAACATTTGTATACTCGTTTATCGAAAATTTGCAACATATATGAGTTATAATTTTTATATTGTACTCGTATATAGGCTTTCTTTCAATTAATCACACTTTTTATGTGCAACTTAATTAAGATTTTTTACTGAGAGAGCATTGTACGTTTTCAACACTAATATAAAGCAACAAAATATTACCTTGAATGTTTAAATCTGACAAAAAAAAGTTTTTTGCGCATGTATAGGGTGAGCCTACGAAAAATTCAATGAATTACATAAATGGTAGTAACAGTAACTCGTTTTCTTGAAGAGAGAAAGTAAATAAAATTGCTGTTATACTCGACTTCATCCAGATACCACTCTGGTACCATGACAAAAACCTGATTTCAGCTGCAATATGTCATTTAAGAAATTCATAAAAATAGGAAACCAGTTCTTTATGAAATAAATGGTAAACACTGAAATTCGGAAAAAATAGATTTAATTATAGGAAGAAATTTCATCTTCAAAATTTTTAAAACGACCTATAAATAAAAATAATTTTGAAAATTGTTAGATATTTCAATGGATCCATGATAAGAGTGTCCCAAAATTCAAGCAACCGCTCAGTTTCCTCCTTTAAGGCGTGGGTGGTTGTGGGCTTGTTGGCATAAACCTTAGATTTCAAAAAGCCCCAAAGAAAAAAGTCCAACGGCGTTAAATCGCATGCTCTGGGCTGTCAGTTCTGAGCACCAAAACGGGAAGTTATACGACCAGCAAATGATTCTTGCAGTAATTATATCGTTTCTGTATGGCATAGCGAGCACCATTATTATTGCCATTATTATTTATTATTGCCTGACCCTATCCTATGATACCTCCAGACCAAAATCCGCACCAAACAGTGATATGTTGTGGATGCATTTGTTTCTAAACAATCACTCGTGGTAGTGCCTGTAGTGATGGGGGCCTGTAGGCTGAAAATTGGTGGGGGCCTATTCTAGAAAAAAAAATATCCTTTTTGGAAGCCCCCCTCCAAAAATATTCTTATTGTAAACGCTTTCTCCCTCTACTGGCAGCTCTTAGAATCATATCTTAATGGATATAATTCAAATTTTTGAGAATAATTTTTCTTTCTTGTTCATGATGGGGAGGTCTTAAAAAAAACTTGTTTTCATAACAAAAATTTTTGTTAACATGATGGGGCTGCAGCTTACACCAGCCTATAGGTAAATCAGGCACTGACTCGTGGATTTTCTAAACTTAAAATGCGATAATTTTGTCGGTTAATGAAGCTACCAAGATAAAATGTCATCGCTGAAGATGATTTTGATCGAAAAATCAACATCCACTTGTTGTTCCATAATCCATCCAATGAACTCTTTTCGCTTTGCGTGGTTACAATTCTTGAACTTTGTAAGCACGAAAATACAAATATTTCATGAGAATATGCTGTGGAGAGCCTCTCGAAATATCAAAATTCTTGACTACGGTGCCGAATTGATGTTCCTGGATTCTCAGCAACATTCTCACAAACTGCTTCGATGTTTTGTCTTGAACGAGTTGCAGAAGGACGTATAGAGTGATTAAGATCTCTTCACATTCGATGAAGTTAAATCACTATTCAGACCATATTTGGTACGAAAATTGCGAACTGTATTAAACCTTTATTATTTTTAAAATATTGCCCAACAATGAAACCTGAACTGTCAACTGTCACGCTCTATTTTTTGTTTATTATTTTTTATTTGTTTAGGTACTATAACCGTAGATTTATTATTCTTAGTTTATTTAGATTCGATTTTGTAAATTATATGTGGTTTATCAGCAAGTAATTACATATTTATTTTCTGAGAAAGGTATCATTGTGAAAAATTGAGTTTCTTGTTTGTTTTTCTCTTATCTTATGAACAACAATGTGATATCTGTCTAGTTTAAATTTCGGCAATAAATAAGGTTGTGATTTCTGCCCTTTTGTGCGTGACAGTTTTATTGACACACGGATTGACCACCAGCCGGAAGTCTGGNACTATTTCGTCCGTAAAATGTCAAAAATGTGTATATAAAAATATACGAACTGTTATTTTGTATGATTCTACAAAAAATAAATAAATAAACAAATAAAAGGTCAATTTAGTATCTAATACAGTTTTATTGAATTCTAAAATTTCTAAAAATTCCAGCTGTTAATGGGGGTCATATTGAACACATGACTTTTTAAGTCATTTTTTATCTTAGTACATTATTATTATCAACATACATAATTAAAATTGTGTATTACTATGTATGAAGTTGATTTTTTAGAATTCTTCTTAACTTATTCTACTCATTGGTGGAAAATTGGGATTGTCTCATTAAAAACTGTAAATGTTCTGCTTAGAATCCCATTGCAACGTCTGTGAATAACTAATAATAAATAACTGGCGAGTTGTTTGTTTTGAAGTTTTGCTAAAAATTCCACAGCTATCCTCGCAAGAAATTATATTATGATTTTAGGTGATTACACAAAAGATAGTACATAACTTAAAAACTAGAAGAGATAGATATAGGGAACCCTGATATCGTTCGAAAGAGAATAAGATTGTGTATCAGAACATAGAAAAACATACATATTAAAAAGACCGATATATGAAGTTTTGAAGTTAATTAAACTCGGCATTAAATTTGAAAGTATGGATGGGAATCTTAGAGGTCTAGCTATCCCCCCTATAAATATTGTTGCTGTATCTTTCTTACTATAAGATACACATGGTTTGAAGCTAGTCATTGTTTCCCTCCATTTAAAAAAAAAATAAATATCTCGAAAACGGTTAATTTTAGGAATAGGGAAACTTCATAAAAGTCTACCTAAAATAACACAATAATCGAAAATTGCAATGATATATAGGGTGTTCCATTTAAGTTGATGGCGACTTCCGGTATAACCGCATCCAACAAACAAAATTGTCCATAGATAGGATAGATAAAATTAAAAAATGTAACAACCAAAAAGTTAGGAGATTACCTACATACCTAATACCTAATAATTTGGTAGTAGAAAGTAAACAACAAAATAACAAGAATGCAAATAATATGAACAATAATGGAATGGAATAATGACAATTCAAGATTAAAAAATTGAGTTAGTTAAAACTGCGTCTTTTACACGCAAAAAGTGTGTATAATTATCACAAAAGATATCAGCAAACGTTTGTATTTTATTATACTGTCTACATTATAGAATGTAAAGGGGAGTTCAAATATAGATTATTGTGAGGAATGGACGGACAATATCTAACACGAATTCTAGGAATATTAAATTGTACTTGTTCTAAGAACTCTGAGTTATCTACTTGTGCATGTATAAGTTTGTAAAGAAATCTTATATTAGCAACTTTTCTGCGTATAAACAAAGGTTGTATATCAAACTCTTTTAATAAATCGTTGTAACTATAATTTTGGTCTGGATATCTTTTATGTTTTATAAAAAATAAGTATTTACAAAATTTACGCTGAATACGC
>NW_019422718.1:2273-3871 GCF_000390285.2 Anoplophora glabripennis | reverse complement strand
AAGAGACAAGTCTAATTTAAGGAATTTTTTTCATTTAATAGTTAATATTTACAAAGCTATATACAACATGATACGTTAGGTAAATCTTGATTTTCCCTTTTTTACGAGGGTAAAATCTCTATATTGCAAAAAAATCTTAAATTTTATTAGGCTTCGCTAAACCTCACTTCAGCAATAAAGAAAAAGGAAAGAATGAAAGAAAATATTTACAAAGTGCAACTCTACGCTACACTAGATAAGATAAATGCCAGTAGCAATCGACTATTTACTAAAACTGATGGTTAAGCATCCAAGACACGAGGTAAGTAATTTAATAAGGAAAATCCGAGAGCTTTGCCATATTCATTTTACGATATTTGGTGAGAAACAATGAAATATAAAATACCTGGCGGGACACCGACACTAGCCCGGCAAGGAAACGCTCAACTCTGATAACTGGGTGGTTTCAAGTTCTTTTAACAAATTTACATAAACGAAATAAAGAAAAACCCTCACCCAGTATCCAGTAGATTGGAAAAAATCTTGAGCCTCCAAAAATCCTGGTCTCGTATCCGTGACAAAGCTTCGGGTCCTTTCACTGGTTCTCCACCGTCTACGTACAAATTTTTCCAATAAAAACAATGTACAGCAGTAATTTGTCCTTTTGAGACTACGAATAGGTTTAGGCAAAGAAATACAAAAATGTGGTGAACCAAATTAGATTTTGATATAGCATGGCCTGCTTCAGCTGAAAATCTAGGCAAGATTCGTGAATTCAAGCAATTTCACCCGTGGGCACGATTAATTTCTTACTTGAATCTACCTATATTTAACGAAACAAATTGAAGCAAAAAGCAAAAACACCTACACCCATACCTCCCCTCCAGAAATCATGGAATCGCTTCTGGTAGAACAGTACGCACTTCAAATTCTTCTTAACCGAACGCGGTAGATCACTTGGATTACTGATTTATGACAAGAAACCGCGCATAATTTGCCAAGCGGAAGAACACAAGCTGGCTTAATGCCAGGTGTGTTCATTACAAAAATAATTAAATGTAACAAAATTAAATACAATTTTGTTACATCATACACTAATGCAGAAATAATTAACATCTATTCTATGTATGGTAATGGACTTGAAGCTCATCTGTGTGCTAAGGCTTATCCTAAACATTCAGTTCCTTCTGTTCAAATAGTCACCGGACTTCTTCTGCGACTACGGGATAGTAGAAAATTGGGTAAAAACCCTACAGAAACGATCTACATCAGTTCGCGTTAACGTAGAAGTATGAGAAAGTTTTGGAACTACCGTTAGGAGGATTGTGGTTCCTGTAGCTTTTAGCCGCTATATGCCACATTAATATACAGAGTGTTTCTAAAATAGGGTTCCAAACTTCTGCTGCGTTTATAACTCATTAAAATAAGCCAAAAAGTTCCTATTAACATGTGCCCTAAAACGCACCCTTAGGAAGTTATATGCCCTTAAAAGGGCTCAAACAAAACTGTTTTTTTTCTGTTATTGACAAAACGGTCGCAAATAAATAGAAAAAAATTATGGGTCTTACATAACTTTTTACGTTAAATAACATGGGCTACTCCGTTTTTCGACATGCAAT
>NW_019422718.1:0-986 GCF_000390285.2 Anoplophora glabripennis | reverse complement strand
TGCTTAAAAGTATGTTTTATGTATGTTTACATTAGAACCTTAGCTTGTAATTACAGTTATCCAATAAAATTTCTGAAAACTTAATGTCATATGTTTTTAACTCATACAGAGTATACAACAGTTTAATACATTTATTATTATAAAACTTATAACCAGTACTAATAACGATATGGAACACTTTAATAACAGTTATTGCTATTATTTCGTAAAGGGTATAAAAAACGTTGTATACTAGTTATACAACGATTTAAGAAAGAATAAGGTTTATAGTCACTATACAACTTTGCTAGCAGTACGCGTTTTATATCCAATATTCACCTGTTTAACTGTCGCATAAAGTATACAATGGTCTTATAATAGCATATAGAATTCTAATAAAGAATAAAGCGCATTTCTTTCAGTGTAAAGGTGCGTTTTAGGGCACATGTTAATAGGAACTTTTTGGCTTATTTTAATGAGTTATAAACGCAGTAGAAGTTTGGAACCCTATTTTAGAAACNGCATCTATGAAATAAAGGTTATAATGAATTACTTATACATTATTATGTGTTATAGCCTTTATGGTCCAATTGTATAGTAGGGAAGATTTGTTGTATAAAGACCAGTATCCGAATTTGTGTATAACAATTATTGTATTAACAGAATTATTCGTTCTTATACGAAACATATTTCCTTTTTTAATGTATAAAACGCGTCTTATAACGGTTGTGATCGTCACCTCTCGGTGCATAATCGGTTATGATTGTAAAATTTCCGACAGTCCGCTGTGCATCGACTTACGAATATGACACGTCTAGTTTGTTAAAAAATAGACAGTATAGGCACATGTGTTGTGGGATACATGATCATATCGCTTTGTGTGACATGGAAAATTATATAAGTATCTAACTGTTTTATGGTTTGTAGTTGTTTTGTTTTTTTAAATGTAAATCTTGTCTAAATCTTAAAAATTATTATTTTGTATGCCCTATTAGAAACCGCTGATG
>NW_019422717.1:0-3792 GCF_000390285.2 Anoplophora glabripennis | reverse complement strand
GTTGTTGAAATTTCAAGATTTTTTTTTAGTTTTTTTCTGTATACTTTTGAGATATTTAGCTCAAATTTGGAATGTAGGTCACACTTACATCATTGGGCATGACAAATGGTTGTGAGATTCTACAGGGTGATATTTTTTCGTGGCCTACTGGACCATTTTAAGAATTTCAATTTCATCTAACGAATTAGGTACACAATCGTTTTTTATTTTTTTCTCGATAACGGTTGCAGATACGAAAAAACTAATAGGCCAAAGTTTCTTAAGAAAAACAGAAAAATCACTTTGTATTTTGGAATCTACCAGCGGCCCACCGCACAAAAGTTTAGAGGAAGAAAAGAGGACATGACCCCAGGAAAAATATCACCCTGTAGAAACTCTCAACCATTTGGTACGCCCAATGATGTAAGCCCTACAGCGATACCTATATTCCAAACTTGAGCTAAATATCTCAAAAACTAGACTGAGCGCTTTCGCATAGAACCAGAGCAGTACGAAATTATTTAAATAATAGGTTTGATTTGTGGATTGGTAATGGAGGAAATATTCAATGGCCTTCAAATAGCCCAAACCTTACACTCTTGGACAGTTTTCTGTGGGGTTACTTAAAAAACGAGGTTTATAAGGAAAACTAGTGTAAACTTAGATGAACTAAGATATAAAGTTGATCAATGTATACAAAATTTAAGTGCATTTAATTCCCATTTCATACTAAATGCTGAAAATGAATGAGGATTATCCGAAGTGCATCAATAATAATGGCGTCCACATTGAGCGAGCATCTGTGACCATTTGTGTTTTAGTTTTTTTTATTAATTAGGTATTAAATAAAACTCTGTTAAAGTTAAGGCTTGTTAAAGTTAAGAATGATTTTTATTATTATCATAAAAAAACGGATAACTTCAAATTTTTCGTTCTCACTAATAGTACATTATACTATAAGGGAGAGAAATGCGTTATTTTGGCAGAGGTGCAATTTGAAGCCCGAGAGCTACAATGCACCGAGGACAAAATAGCATCTCTCCCGAATGGTATATACTATTTTTTCCACGGTCTCATTAACTTAAAAACACATGTTTTTTCATTATGAAGTAAGTAGCACCAGAATTATTGTATTCGGATTTGAGCATTTATTTAGTAGTCGTTGAGTTATTGTCATAACTACAAAATAAACAAACAAAAAGAATTGTCAAATTAAGGTGCTAGTTTGGTTTAGTTTAAAGTTTGTTTAGTGCACAATGAATAATTGTGAGTCGGAAGAGATTGTGGAGGCTGCAAATATTGCAATAAGCAATTTGCTGCCTACGAAGTCAAGATCTTTATACGATATAGCCTACAATCGGTTCAAAAAGTGGTGCGCCGAGAAAAATGTTCAAGTATACAGCGAGAATGTTTTGTTGGCATACTTCAGTGAAAATGCAAAGAATTACAAGTCTTCCACATTATGGGCGCAATATTCTATGGTTAAGTCATGCTTGATAATTTACGACAACATAGATATAAGCAAATTCCCCAAGCTGATCGCATTTTTGAAAAGAACCGGTGACGGATATCAAGCGAAAAAATCGAAAATATTGACAAAGGGTGAAATCGACCGTTTTCTATCAAGTGCAGATGACAAAGAATTCTTAATGATTAAGGTAAGATTACTTTTGTTGTTAGGTATTTCAATTATTAAGTATTTTGATTTTTTATAGGTTGGATTAATTCTGGGGATTGCCGGAGCTTGTCGAACTGATGAACTAGTCAATTTAACTGTAGATGATATTGAGGATGTAGGCTCTTCCTTGATTGTAAAAATTCCAAACACTAAGACAAAGATTCCACGAACCTTTGTGGTTACCGATGTGGGAAATATGCTTGAATTGTTTCGAAAATACCTGTCCCTTCGTCCTCCCCACGTCAAGCATAAGCGCCTTTTTTTGTACTACAAAGCAGGAAAATGTAGTTCGCAGCCAGTTGGCAAGAATACCATGGGAAAAATTCCGAGTGTAGTAGCTTCGTATTTAAAATTACCTGATGCTGCATGTTATACTGGTCACTGCTTACGAAGATCTTCAGCGACATTACTGGCAGATGCTGGTGTGGATATCACGACAATAAAGCGTCATGCTGGTTGGAAATCAACGACAGTCGCTGAGGGTTATGTCGAGAACTCCATTGAAAATAAGACCAAAATTGCTAATCAGGTTTTAGTAGGTACCACTACTAGCGCAATCACAAAAACTGTAAATGTAAGCGAAAGTAATATTCCTTCTAATATTAATTTTGAAAATTGTACAAATGTAACATTTAATTTAAATGTCAATAAATAATTTCAATGTTATCTTTTTTTTTGCATGAAAAACGTTCTCCATAATGTAAACTCCCTTGGGAGCATTATACTCCCTTGGGAATAATCGACTACTTCTGTTTTAATTTTGATGTCATAGAAACTGATTTCTACTCCCGACCGTGGAAAAACATTATATATTTGTTAAAATAAGGAAATTTTTAAAGGAAATAAATTAATGATGATAAATAAACTTCTGTCAAAGTCATTTGTTTGTTCCGGATGCCTCGTCCATAGCCACTGCGATCCTTCAGACATAAATTTTACTCCTGTTTTTTTTTCAAAAATAGTTTTAAACTGAAATATGTCGAAAAGTCCTGAACCAAATAGTAACATATATATTTTTGAAAAGAGAAAAATTTAACGAAGCTAAGTATGCACTAATATATAGGGTGTTCCATTAAAAAAAATCTTTAATTTAGTGATTTCCATTCAATTGTTTTTTTTTCTAATACTGCATTATAAAAATCCATAAAAAAGTTAAAACTTTTGTACTAAAAACTTTTTTGTAACTTCAAAAATAAACTCACGGTAAGTTGTCAGATTATAGTGACTAACCCTGTACATGATATTTATGAACACCCTATATAAAACTGTGCACGTTGGTTTCCGCGTGCAACCCTGGCCGATTTTATACAACCTGTGCTTCCACTGTTCTTCCGTGCCGTTATACGCCGCACTTTCCGTTTCAGGACCTCCTCATCGAGGCCGAGGAGACGGAGAGGATCGCGAGGGCGGCCAGCGCCGGCGGTTCGGAGCTGGTGCGCCACTGCAACCCGTCGGCGCGGCGGCACGGCCGCCACCGCCGGAAACCCAGCTCCATCTCCGAGAACATGATGCACGGAGGCAGCCTGGACAACCTCGCCAAGGAGGAGCTCTACGACACGTCCCACCACCTCCACCGGANGCAGACACAAAAAAATGGATTTTCACTTTTTTAGTTCTTTTAATACTTTTTTGAATAACTCAACAACGGAAAACAATCGGAATATTTTCCACTCTTGATTTTCAATTCGTTTTTGTCTCCTTAATCAAATCCTGGAAGGACTGGCTTCACTTCTGGGACACCCTGTATATATTTTTGCCTATACCAGAAAATATTATTTTTTGAATTTTGGGGAAATCTGGAAATTTTATGGAATTTTTTGAACAAAATTTGGTATATACCTACCCTGAAATAATTAAGAATAATATTCATTTTGACTTCTTAAATCAACACTGATGTTTTCACTTTTTATAGTCTAGTAAACTGATTTTTCTCATAAATTGATAGTTTCTTTTATTTACTTTTTATAATTGTATAATTATAGATTGGAACATCCTGTAATATAAATATTATTTTTTCAACCCACCAAGAAACCAGGGATATTTAATAAAAAAACACAAATATATATACAGATAGTCAATAAATAAGTGCGAAAACATGTTTCATATGTAACTTTTTTTCTTATTAATATCTTACC
>NW_019422716.1:2874-3784 GCF_000390285.2 Anoplophora glabripennis | reverse complement strand
AAAATGTTGCGAAATTATAAACATGTTGCTTACCAAAATGAAATATACTAATACTAAAATAATAGTTGTTTTAGAATATTTTGGTACATCACACCGAGAAAAAAATTATTGAAGTTATAGTACATTCAACCACTACATAGCTGGACAACTGCAGTCTCTAGCGTCATTCGCAATGCGCGTGGAGAGCCACGTGGCTTCAGCGACTCCGAATACTGAAATCGGATTTTGAAATCGTCGTTGCGATAGTATTTACCTGTTATCTGTGGTGTTTACAATGGTTTTTAGTAGTTAGTGTCAAAAATGGGTAGTTAGTGTCAAAAATGGTTTGCGTGTATAGCAATTCGGAGTTAATGGATATCGTTTTAATTTATGGTGAAGCATTTGTGTTATAGTGAACCAAGATAACATTTGTGTTAGTTCGTAGAAACTGAGTAAGACGGACACAAATGTGTTTACACGTTGGTGGATAAAATTTTTAACAATTGTTGTAACATCGAGTCAAATGTCAAATGATTTTATTATTTAAAAACACAAATTAATGTTATTAATTAATAAAAGCAAAAGAATTTGCCGATATAAAATAGGTGCGATAAAATTCTATTTACATATTTCTTTCCTTGCGAAAGTTTTTGTCCGTTTTTATCACACCGCCATGCCGGTCGCATTGTGCGAGTTCAGGTTTTACAGTGGACCAGTTTACAGTGCCGTGCAGAAGTGTATTTTTATATCATTTTCGAACTGCCCTTTTTGATTTTTTCTTCACAAAACTGTATTTATAAGAGTCCCCTGTACATCCAGAATTTTTTTTTTTTGGATAAGTTCTGAATCACCCTGTATAAAAAGCACATAATTCAGAGATGTTCAGGCAAAATTTTTGATAATGAAAAGAAGTCTCTGGAATTGATGGCTA
>NW_019422716.1:0-2397 GCF_000390285.2 Anoplophora glabripennis | reverse complement strand
AAACGACAGAACTGTCAAATTCAAAACATAATTTGAGTTTGCATACTCCAGAAATTATGCAAATAAGCTCATGTTCTACAAGTAGTAGCACAGAACAATAAAGAACAATCCCAAAATGCTAATAATTCAATAAAAGTTCTGACATGAGGATATTTGAAAAATATTGTACAATTTTGACAGTACTGTATCGGAAAGAAAAGTTTTTTCACATATAGGTTCGAAACATGCTATCAAACCAATAAATAAATAAAATATAAAGTACCTTAATGTAGAATGTATATGTGGAATCAAACTCATACGTTATTAAAAGCAGTTATGTGACGTAATAGTATTGACATGTATAGCTCCGATACAAGTTTGAAAATTTCTTTGTGTTGAAATGTTCCAGAATTATAAAATCATGTATATAGTGTGTAAGAGACCCTTGTTAGCCCATTTAAGATAAGTAGTGCCCAAGCAAAGGTCAATTTGTTGTTTAGACTGTATAAATGTTCCTCGGAACGGGATGTTGAAAACTTTTGTTCATTTCTACCTAAAAAAATGCATAAAGACTGTGTAAAAAGTGATGTATAGACCGTAGTAGGGTTATAGAAAAGACAGGCATGCAGAAATTTAGTCCATGCATTAAAATAAAAGTGTAATTTGGTAAAATGCGCAACATTGCAGTATGAACTACAACATAACCTAGCAAGGTGAAAGTGGTATCAAAAGATACAAAGGACATAGAATTCAAATATAAACAGTACATGCAGTCAAAATTTAAGTAAAAGCTAAAATAAGTAAAATAAGAATTTCCAAAATTACAGTTTATTGTTGCCATAGTAACATTCGTTTGTTTTTGGTTTTCTATTTAATCATTGCGTGGGATTTAGTAGCCCAGTTCATTTTTGTCATCGAGAGAACTCACATCGAAAGTAGTGCTCCTGAAAACAAAAGAAAAATGTTTATAACAACCAAGTAACAAAATATTCATGTACTTACGTAGTTAGCTGGTGAAACGTCAAAGGGGACGGTGCTGTCATAAATCCGAATGGGACATTTCTCGAACGTACATCCGTCCGAATACACTAAAGTTTAAAAACAACAAAGTTCCGAAATAGTCAACAACAAATTGATTTTAATATATGTGGAAAAAGGTATTACAATTACAAAATAGTGAAGTAAAAATAAGTGCAGTGAGTGAACGTATGCAGACACCAGAGGATTATGCCGATACCTGAGGATTACAGAGATACCTGAGAGGAGTACGAAAGTGAATAGGGAACCAGTCTACAAAACGTGAAATGCAGCGCGACTACGGCGAGTTGACAATTACAATTTAAAAAACATATAACAAAACATAATAGTATAATATGATATATTCATTTTATAGCATCATGTACAGTGTCTTTTTACATTTTATTGAAAAGTGTCACAACTAAGAAATAGTATAATATTTGTGTACTTAGTAGTAAAAGCAATATATTCCCGGACGATAATGCAAATTTGCCCAACAAGCATTGAGTCCGGGAATGTGCTTTTACTACGAGGTGCACATACTATTCTTTCTGAAACCATAAACACTATACAGTAATACGAACTAAGAAATTTTTAGTAATGCATACCAAACATTTCTTCATTGTAATCGAATTGCTTATGAAATCATTGTTTATTTATTGCTATGATAAGAGTCAAATTTGTTTTAATAAAAAGTGCTAAATTATATTAAAAATATTTAAAATGGACAGTGGTAGTGATGTTCAAAAGTCCGGGACACCACCAGAGTTAGTAGCAGCTGCAAAAATGTGACTTCAAATTTATTACCAAACAAATCTAGAGAAAAATACGAATTTGCTTACAAACGTTTCAAGACTTATTGCATTGCCTCGATCTTCTCCGACCATTTTAGTTAATGCTGGAGCAGATTTTAATGCATTAAAGAGAGATGGGAGATGAAAATTTTCAAACATTAACGAAGGATATACAAGGTGGACCAAGGGAGCGGAAAGTTTTGAAAACGACGTATTTCCGAAAGTAACTGTATTTAATTAAAACAAAGTATATCAATAACAATATAATTGTGTGCCTGCTATCCAACTGAATATTAGCAATTTCTTCCCGAATTTTCATTTTCAGCTTCCGAATATCTCGTGGTTTGTCAATGAACACCCTGCTTTTTAGATAGCCCCACAAAAAGTAGTCGCATTCCGTAAGATCTGGCGATCTTAGGGGCCTCAATGTCTCTGTATCTGGAGATAACACGACCTGGAAATAATCTTCGCACGGAATCCATTGACGCTCTTGCGGTATGTGAAGTAACGCCATCTTGCTGGACATGTTCAGTTGCTGTGTAAGGAACTGGTTAATCATGTCATTATAGCGTGAAGCATTGACTGTTAAAGCATTTTCATTGTGATC
>NW_019422715.1:0-3803 GCF_000390285.2 Anoplophora glabripennis | reverse complement strand
AAATTTAAGCGCAACACTATCTTCGTACTACAAAATCGATACTATTTACTGAATGTATCACTATAATAGTTGTTTACATTTTTTCCATAGGACAAGTCTGCCGCGTGTACACGTGGTGTGCATCAGCAGGTTAAACGCTGTTGTCACGTTGTGATGAAACTCCCCAATATTAATACTCGCTATACGACTTTTTTGTTCATTTATGAATACTCTATCTTATGCTGAAGTAATGGCAGTCAAACTGCTTACACCCTGTAGATTACTACTGTTTATTTATTTGATTTTCGCTAGAAAGCGCCCGATGTCTAGTTATAAAGCATAATTAGGTACCTACATGAAAATATAAATAAACACAGTAATTAAATATATTTATACTTAATTACAAATGAACACAACTTTAAATACATAAATATGAGTAACTATTGCATTTATAAATGCACAGGTGTGTACAAATTTAGTTAGGTAAGTGTCTTTACCTTTCGGAAGTTTAGTATTCCAAATAATAATTATTCTCTGTTTTTGAATCCTTTCGTAGAAAAAGAGCTGTTAATTTTATTAACTACTAAACTGAAAAATAAAACCTCATTTGGACCAGATGGTATACCAATGTCTGTACTAAAAAAGGTTATACCTTTTATTACACAACCACTCACATATCTAGTGAACTTGTCATTTTCCACAGGATGCTTTCCTACTATACTGAAGGTTGGAAAAATCGTGCCAGTCTATAAGAAAGAAGATCCTACGAACCCGCAAAATTACAGGCCAATAACTCTCGCTTCTACATTTTCTAAAATTTTTGAGTACTGTTTTCTAGAGCGCATCCTAACATTTGTCGCTAAACATAATTTATTCACAAAAAATCAACATGGATTTAGGGCCAATATGTCCACGCAAACAGCAATACATAATTTCTACACCAGGGTTTTGGAGTTCTTGGAAGCGGGTGAATGCCCTGTTGGGATCTTTTGTGATCTCAGCAGGGCATTTGACTGCGTCAATCATAACAAGCTACTAGATAAACTTAATTCATATGGTATACGAGGGACAGCATTGGACTGGATAAAATCCTTTTTAAGTCATCGTTTGCAATTTGTTAGTTTAAGGCATGTTGATAACACGGGGATACAGATGGTAAACTCAGAATATCGAGGTATAGATGTGGGTGTGCCTCAAGGCTCTGTATTGGGTCCAGTGCTCTTTTTGCTTTACACAAATGAACTGGATTCTCTTACCACTGATGCAAAATTCACTATGTATGCAGATGATCAGTCGTTATTAATCTCGGATAAAGAAGATGTACAGTTAGAACGTAAATCCAACGAAGTTCTGCAGATTTTAAAAAATTGGTACAATTCTAATGATCTCTATCTTAATACAGAAAAGACGCATGTGATAAGATTTCATAACAGACAAAAATATTGTAACCCTTTAAGCATAGCATTAAATGGCTCAGAATCACTATCGTTTGATAGTAAAATAAAGTTCTTGGGCGTAACAATTGACGAGTGTCTCGGTTGGAAAGAGCATTGTGTTCAATTAGCTTCTAAACTGAATTCGGTATGTTTCTTACTAAGAAATATACGCACCCTCNAGTGCTCACACTATGGACGTGTTTGTAGCACAGAAACGCATTATTAGATGTCTCGCTGGTGTACCTGTTAATTATTCCTGTAGAGAATTGTTTAAAAATTTTAAAATTTTAACTGTGTTTGGTCTATATTTGTTCGAGCTCTGTGTTTTTGTTTTTAAGAATAAAAGAAATTTTATTTTAAATACATCTATTCACCAAAAGAATACAAGGTCTAAGGACAATTTTCACGTACCGCCTTGTAAATATGTATTAACATACAACTCTCCCAGTTATTTGGGTTTGAAAATTTTTAATATGTTGCCTACCTCGATAAAACATATTGATAACATATCAATTTTTAAAAGGTCCTTAAAGGACTATCTTACGAGAAAAGTTTTTTATAGTTTGCAAGAGTTTTTCGATGGTAGGTAATGTTCAGTGTAGGTAATGTTTAGTGTTAGTTTTTAAGTAAAAATTGTGACCATTCCTATACAAATGGATTTTGTCAACAGGAAAATAAATTATTATTATTATTATTATTATTATTAAACCTCCTGAAGTTATGACAAGACTTAAAACAGCCTGTAAACAAACAGTCAAACGCCTAAATATGAAAACCGTCAAAGGCCGGCGAAAACCTCTTTGAAAACGTAGAATTACCTCACAGACAGATTTTTTCTTCTACTAATTGCACGATGCAAAGCGAAATGCAATCTAAAGCCGCCTCGAGCGTCAAATCTCGGCAAACGGAGTAGGTTCAAATTGGCAAAGTCTATCGAAACAGTTTCCTGCATGAAATTTTGCGTTGTTTACCATTTACATCATTCGGACCAACCTTGAGGCAATAATCTCCGAAGTACGTACCTACCTAAAAAGGTTTGTTTGTTTTTCGTTGTAGTTTTTGTCGTGACATTGAAATTAGCAACACTACGAGGGGAGGGGGAGGGGGGTTTGTGTAAATAACAGTGAAAGAATCGGTCAGCTGGGTTTGTTCGATTCATACTACAATGATCTCATAAAAACTACTATGTATATGTAAATAAACACTCCCACAACTGGCGTAACAATGAGAATAAAACAAACTTGTACGGTTCTATTTAAGTACAAACGTGGCTGCCTACTCCTACAAGCTTTTTTGTGGGTTGTAACCCAAGCGAAATTTCATGCTTATTTTTGTGAGTCACTGTGGATACAGTCACCTGGAAAAGCTAGGAAAATGGGAAATATGAGGTGTGGATAAATGCGTATGTGTGTGCCAAAATTAGCAAACTGACGACTTAAAAAACGAGGGATTGACTGAAAACGCTAATACCGATACAATGGGTTCATTCCGTATGCGAAATCTATAAAACGTTAAATATACATAGAATTTTATATACACGGTGGCCAAATGAAAACGAAACAGAGCCATTTTCAGGAACTGCGCCAAGATTGTAAAAAACGCTCAGACCCGTCGATTTTAGATTAAAGGGGGACATTCTTTATTGGTATTTTTGACTCCGCCATTTTCACCCCCAAGCAAGGGTAAGCATCACCCCAAAATATTTAAATGGCATTGGGGGTCGAGTAGTATTTCATTTGAAAGCTCTTACAATTCTCTTTACAACAGACTATAAATTGTATAATTCCGCCCAATACTTTGAAAATAATTTACATTTTAAAATTTAAATTATGTTTAGTTGCTTACTTACTACTTAGTTGATTAAATGTTCAAACTGATGACCGCCCGCTTCCATACAAGAATAAAGATTTTGTTCGAAACGTTCGTGCACATTCCGAAGCATTTCCGGAGTGATTCGACGGCATTCGTCGACGATTCTTTGACGCAAATCTTCCAGCGACGCTGGCTGTGTTTTATAGATTTTACTTTTTAGGTATCCCCACAAAATGAAATCAAGGGGCGATAAATCCGGTGATCGTGGAGGCTACTCAAGGTCCAAATACTGACGGACAATTAACGCATAATGCGGAGGAGCACCGTCCTGTTGAAAAATCAAATCTTCATCATACTCTGGAACATTTTCAATAATATTAGTCAATAGCGTCTTCCAGTAATTGCAAATACATTTGGCCAGTCAAATTACCAGGTAGAAAAAAGGACCCACCTGCCGGTCACCGAAAATTCCAGCCCATACATTTATTTTTTCCGGTTGCTGTGTATGCACCTCGTGAAAAACTCTTAGGTTTGAATCGGACCAATAGCGGCAATTGTGACGATTTACCGTCCCGT
>NW_019422714.1:3411-3785 GCF_000390285.2 Anoplophora glabripennis | reverse complement strand
TTTGAAAAAAAAAAAATCGGTATTAAAATTAATGACTTGATGGAAAAAAAAAATAAACGTATTCCTTCTGCAATTTACTTTATTTATGTATTATCAGTAGATTATGGGGATTTGAATGAGTTTATAAGCCTAAATTAAAAAAAATCATTTACTTTTGAATAAAATATTTCAATTTTTTAAAAAATTTCAGTTATAAAAAAGTAATAGAATAAGAAATTGTAGGTTTTTTCTTACTGAACAATTTGCTTTTTTTAAATTTTTGTAGGACAAAATTTGACTGAATTATGACCGTTAGAAGCTCAAAACTAAGCTCCAAGACTGCCTTTCCTGAGCCCTTTTAGCTTACAAATCTAAAAAACGAAGGGCTCAAAAAA
>NW_019422714.1:0-3398 GCF_000390285.2 Anoplophora glabripennis | reverse complement strand
TATATATATATTTTTAAATTCCACAGGCAGCTATTTAAGTGCTACAGCGTCCATCCATACAGAAATTCATGTTCAAGACTTATAATTTCAATAAAAAAATACTGTGGTTCATTTTAGCCACTTCTGCATTTTTAATTGTGCGTCAAACCGAAGCATTCGAGCGCGGCGCTAGCTAACTTTAGCGCAAAATCTTCATTATCTCGACTTCTGGACCACGTACAAAAATCCTTTTGTACTTAATTTGGGGTAGCTCGACCAAATAAATCAAAATATGACTTTTATGACGGCCTCAAAAGCATAATTAGCTTTGAAAAATGTAATTTTCCTTTAGTCTAAAATTTTCTCACCTTTTGTTAACATTTCAATAGGTATTTAATAATTGTAAAGTAAGTACAACGTTTTATGATAATTATATCTTTTTATTATAAAAGTATTACCTACAAAATATTTATTTAATTCATCGTACAGAAAATTACGTGTTATACCCCAAAAATAACCTCACGATTCGATAGAGGGACGAATTATAAGCAAAAAATGTTCTATAAGAATTTTTTGTATAGTCGATGCTTTTTGAGTTATTTGCGCCTAAACATGTTCGTCTTTAGTCCAAAAAATGCATGTTTTTGAACCATTTTTCGCCATGTCTCAAAAACTACAAGTTCTATCAAAAAAATTATCATAAGCAAAAATGAAGGTAATTAAATAGCAGATATTGCTTTTTTTATTTTTGTAGATGTTATAGATCCCGAGTTATGACTCCCAGAAGTTGAAGTCAATTTCGAAGATAGCTATAATCGAAACATTCAACGTCCTGTAGCGGAAAAATTAAAGGTTTTTCGAGGAAAACTTATATAACACCTATTAAAGTTCTTGAAAAGACCATTAAATTGAGTCGTTAGCATGAAAACTAATGAAGTTACAATCAAAATAAAATGATTGCCTTGATTTTTGAGAGAAAAAAATCGGTATTAAAATTAATGACTTGACGGAAAAAAAATTAAACGTGTTCCTTCTGCAAATTACTTTATTTATGTATTAACAGTAGATTCTGGGAATTTGAGCGATTTTAGAAGCCTAAATTTAATAAAAAAATTAATTTACTTTTGAATACAATTTTTCAATTTAAACATTTTTTTTTTCAAAATATTTCAAAAACTAACAGTTATGAAAAAATTAATAAATTATAAGAAATTGTAGGTTTTTTCTTACTGAACAATTTGCTTTTTTTAAATTTTTGTAGAACAAAATTTGACTGATTGTGAGTTATGACCGTTGGAAGCTCAAAGCAAAGCTCCAAGATTGCTTTTCCTGAGCCATTTTAGCTTACAAATCTAAAAAACGAAGGGCTTAAATTCCCTACAAAATGGTTTTTTGAGTAAATTTATAACTAAAATTACAAGTTATGGTAAAGAAATTTATCGCATAGTTTCGGTAAAATTTTCGGTGCGGGTAAATCACCATCATCTTTGTGTATTTTGGAGCACTTGTGAACTGATTTGAGTAAGTATTTTAATAATATACCAACACACATGTATTCATTTATAATGTATATAAATTTTTTTTATTTGATATTAATTTAATAAAAAAATATTAAGAATAAATTCAATAAAATTAAAAAAAATTAATTATATCATCATACTCACATATAATTTTTAGGAAATTTTTCTATAAGGGGTAGGGTTTTTTATGAGGGGTAGGTCTTCCATAAGGGTTTTTTGGGTGGCTGAAAAGTTGCAATATATCATAGATCATTTGAAAACCAATAAAAAGTTTATAATTCAACAAATGCATACCATTAAAACATCTCAAACTTTCAATAATATTTTATTTTATTATAAGGGATGGTTTTTAAGGGTTGCAACTTTGTAATGAGTCGTAAGCTTTCTAATGAATAACAAAAGAAATGCAATACATTGTGGATGCACCAAATGAATATTTTAAACTATTAAAAACTTTTTTCAATTTTTTGTTCATGGAAGGGTAGTTTTAAAGGATTTTTAAAGGTTGAAAAGTAAATAAAATTTCATAAATTATATTAAAAAACATGAAAGAAACTTTAACCAACATATTTGAACATGAATTGAATCTGTAAAATACGTATTTTTTACGTACAAGGGTAGTTTTCACCCCCAAATTTTTACTTTATTTTCGCCTTCAGTGACAGGACTAGTATTTATTGCATTAAAAGAGAATATGCTTCAAAATTTGTAAGAAAATATGAGAAAAAGTTTCTACATCGCGGTAAACGTTTGAGTAAAGAAGGAAAATAAAAGTAGGTAGTTCTTACAATTTGCTATCAAATGTGCCAGTGGTAGTGGTTGTTTTAATGGTGACCCTCGAACCTTTTCTTGATGCAGACCTGAGAGTCCCCTTCGAGCCTTTACTCTGAATATTTTTCGAAGAAACTTTTGTCGCTACTTTTCTCTCAGGAGCCTTTATTTTTGCTATTCCTCCAGGTCTTGGACGAACCTCGAATATCTCAGGGTGGAAATCGTTTAAGTAAGACATATTGGAAGTGATTCACTGGAATTTTAAATTACGTCAAAAAATATCATCGCGGGACTGACAGCACCAGTCACCTATTTTGCGTTTATCCCAAGTAGGCCGCCGTCAAAATTGCACTGTGACACTTTTCATCACGATACAAATTTGTATCCTTTCTTATCAAAATTTTAGTGTATCTTGCTTAATTCAGCACCATGTCTCAGAAGATCGTCATTCCCAAAGGAATAATAGATTCTGCTCACACCACCATCATCGAAATACCGAATTATCTTCACGAGACGTCAACGGTGGTGGTAACGACGCCGAAGACGGCCGATTCCTCTACAGAACAGCGCTGGGAAGCAAAGCCATACGTGCAAATTGTGGAACAAAATGAAGATGACTGGGGACAGGTAAGTGTTTTGAATCGACAAACTCGTTCCTTTCCAGAAACGTAGCAAGAGTGCAGTTTAGACCACACGTTGCAAGTGCAGGTCTTAGTAGCTTATTATATTTTGTAGTGGTCTTAACTGTTTCAAGTTTAAGGATACCGATCTTCAATCTATAACACTGTCGTTATGTTAGTACATATTTAGTTTTAAGAGATACTTAATATGATCCTGATATGATCCAAAATGTAGACAAAGGAAAAGTTATGCAACACCTTAGGATACAAATTTTTGAAATGAAAAACAATAGCACCTTGTATAGGATCTAGTAAATATAAAGTCAAAAATGAGAAGATAAGTGTGAGTTTCTAGGCGATCGGAACTCTTCCTGATTAGGCCAATCAATAGAGGTTTTGTTTGTGACGAAAATACTAGTAGTCCAGACGGTATCTGTTTCAAAAAGCCATATTTGGGTGAATCGTATATCCACGGAGATTTTTGGCTTTTTGGCTTTCAAATATCACT
>NW_019422713.1:0-3793 GCF_000390285.2 Anoplophora glabripennis | reverse complement strand
CCTCAGATGTATACAGGGTGTCCCATGGTGACGAGACATTAGACATATTTCAGAGACTACTTCGATTTTAATTTTGAAAATTTGGACTATAGTGTTTTCGGGTATGTCCTTCTCAACTAAAATAATGGCGTCCACCTAGCGCTTCCGGGTAAACCGGAAGTTGACGTCATCTTCGTTATTTTAAATGGAACAGCCTATATATTATTTCAATTTTGGATTCTACGTCAATTTTTAGGTGAACTTTCATACAGGTTTCCTATTTTTAAAGTTAACTGTTTTTGATATACATATTTAATCTTTTTCAAAAAAAATTAAAAAGGCACTGCCCAAATTTTCTAAATTAAAATCGTCTCTGATATATGTATAAGGTATCGTCACCGTGGGCCTCCCTGTATCTGATTTTAAATATGGTTATGACGTTCAAATGATGATATAATTGTATCCTTGTGCAAGGAAAGACAACATTTGTAGAATTTTCCGTTAAACGTAATACACTTAAAGTACGAAGAGGTACGAAGCATTATCAAATTGTATAGTCTTTTCGAAGTCAGTTGAACATGTAAAAAACGCCTGACAATAAAATTTAATGACTTTCATAGGCGTCCCTAAAAAAGTTTTCTACTAAAGGTAAAAAATTATGTTCATTTGGCCAACAACATATTCTAATTATTTATGTCCTCAAACAATTTTATTATATTGATGGTAAATTTCGTTTTGCTCCATTTCAAAAGGTCTCCAAAATGCCATGTTTTAATAATATTATTTCTCCCTTTCGCAATTGTACTATAAATGATTAATAGAAGGTGCCTATAAAAAATTAAAATTACCTAAATCACACCAAATTCCCCATTGCTGCACTGCACTGCTGGGCAATTTGTCAACCACGTGTCAAAAGCTGAGATTTATTACCCAGTGGCCCAATGGAGTTGTGTTAGATTTCGTTTGATCGCGCTCGCATTCTTCAACTGGGCGTATACATTTCTACCACGTCCATGTTTAGTTCGATCAGACCTGCATACGGGTATGGTTAAATAAATATGGGAACAAGTTTTTCAAATATTTCAATGCCGAGTTGCTGCGTCAGCAACCGAACCTGGTACAGTGGCGGCCCTTTGAAAGTGGACGACTCTTATAAGCAAATTGTCTATAATTCTAGTTCTAGTGAGCAAAACAAATCCAAATTAGGTAGCAAATTATTTATTTTTCCAATACTGAAATATATTATACATTCTAACGGCCATTCATTCGCCGTCAACGAGATCTGAAAAGGTAAAATATCGATGTTGTTATCAATGAACTATTCTGACGACAATTATCCTGCTTGAAAGTGAAATTCTGAAGATACAGCATAGTCACNTCCATCGCTGAGCTGTGTGGGTTTCACATAAGGCTCCGAATACCTTATAATCTCTAGTGGGTAGACACGGACAGAAGCATCGGAGCAAGACTGAAAATTTTTTCGTCCGAAAATATAATATTTTCCCAGAAGTTGTCTGGGCTTCCTACAAATTGTCTTGTAAACTCTAACCTCTGTTCTTTATACTGGGGGCAAAGCAACTGTATTTGCGGCCACATAATTCTTCAGCTCCGAATCTTTCACCCGCTTCCTTGCAGTTCGCACTGATCCAGGAAAAAGGATTTATTCTTAGGTGGTGCTTACTTTTCGACGTCCACCTCCGTGAACATAACGTACGTGACCTTCCGTAATTCATTTTTCTTTGAGTTTAAATATGCTGTTCTTGCATACATGCAGATCATCCGCATCCGTTAAACGCGGCATCTTGAATTACCAAGCAAATTACTAATGACACTGATATATAAAAACTTGTCATAATAAGAAGTAGACCACATCACATTAGTAAAATAAATCGTCCACTTTCAAAGGGCCGGCAGTGTACATACCGTCAACGTCTTAGTTCTTCAATTGATATCGGAAAGACTTTACCAAAACAGACTGAAGCAAAAAGACTCACTTAAGGCAAAGAAAGAAACACCAATCGAGTTATTCATTCATAATGCGAATTTCATTTATTAATTCAAAAAGATATCGGAATTAGATCTTAGCAGACAACCAGCACCTCCAATATTTATTTTTAAATTTGTTAGATGGAGGACGCCTAATGTGGGCTATCTCAGAAATTTTGCTCCAGTTTTACCTTGATTGGAATCCGTTCATTCTTAGCTGATACATGGGTTAACTTTGAGATTATGAACTAATTAACATTACGTCACTGTCAATAATTATTATTTATATTCTTATTTCACTATAACCTCTAACATACTTACTTAATTTGTGTTTTATTCTTGTACTTGTTCTTGCGCTAATTATACCAATTCTTCTTATTTCTCTTAGGATGATGCTATGGATGTTCATTTGGTTAAGTAATAACTCAGGCAAATTTATTTAAATTATATCAGTTTAATACTAACAAAAAATGTAAAACAAAAATACGATCGGCAGGTAAGTGAAGTAAAGAAGTATGCGTTTAATGTAATTCTGCTAATGACCGTTGGAATAATTAACCCTGGAGGATTGAACTAGATCAAAATTGTTCTCATTTAATGGCCATCTACGAGAGTATAATTATTGACAGAGCAGTCAACTTCCACATGCAGATTTAAACTCCATTAGAAAGTAATCGCTCGTACTAACTGTACAACGTCTCTTTTTTCATGGCGGACGGACATATACAGCTATTTTAATTTAAAATATTCAGTGCAGTTTTTGTTGGGCATGTTTTTACCTTTTGTACGCTCTATCACAGTTTGTTTCTGTGCTGTTGCAGTGATTAGCTGATTATTTCAGTCATGTCACGATGTATTTGTCTTATTTGCATATAACCTCGTGCTTAAAATGCATTGGAATTATTTAAGGTACTGTTAAAATAATCTCACCGGTCTTATTTTTTCTCTATTTATGTTCCGTTGATACTGCTTTGGCATGTTTGTATTGAAATGACATTAATTTGACATAATTAATCAACAAAAGGACTTTGTTTAGAAAATTGCAAATTTTGGTAATTTAAGAACTATTGGAAAACTTTAGAGGAAGTTTCTTCTATTGAGATTTAAACACTTGAGAATGGGGTTGAGGGGTGGAGGATTAAAAGTTACTTTTGCGAAACTATAATTTAAAAATAAGAAAAAACTATGTGTCCGGGTATTTTTTAAAAATTACATTAATGTTATTATAAGACTTAAAGTAAGATGCAAATAAATTTATTAGAAAGGGAATACAGTATTTTGTTATTAGACCGAAATATAATACATATTGCAGTAATACCTATTTATTTTAGTGTTTACAGACTCAGGGAAGATTTTTTAATAATAAGTAGAATTCATTATTTCAATAAACAATATTCTTCAAACTGTAAATAGCTTTTAAAATTAATATTAATCAGAATTGTTAAAACTTATGAAAAAGCTCTGAAATTGTCCTCGAGTTAGATAGGTACTACATAAAAAAAGGTGAATATTTGTGGCTATAAATGGTGTGTCGTCTGCTTTTCGTCTCGTTTTTTGTAGTAAACAGAAAAATTGCGAGTTCAATTTTATGTAATTTTAGTCATACTTTAGCATTCATTACACTGTAAAAAAATCGGTGAGTGAAAGCCGAGTGAATCCATTCAGTGAAATTATTGAGTACATTTTCACTTATTTTACTCATTTGTGATAATATCTGAACTAAAATTGAGTACTTTTACTCAAATATAGGTACGTACTCCTTAAACAAATTCTTCACGTAAACTGTACCTAATCAGAGTAAATGTCCTCATTACTGAGTGGTCATATC
>NW_019422712.1:921-3802 GCF_000390285.2 Anoplophora glabripennis | reverse complement strand
AGATTGAAATTGAAATCAAATAACGACGTAGAAAATAAAATACAAATGTTCGTATCCGGTAAACAATGTTAAAATTGTCAAATATTTTAGTGAAATATATCATTACGGAAGTTAGACAACCATGTTTATAGTCTTTCTGAAGTCAGTTGAACATGTATAAAAATGCCTAGCAATAAAATTTAATGAGTACGCGAAGCACAAAGGCTTCATCTATCGCGCTGACTTCCACTATGCCATTCAAATGGCTACTACGGTGGAAGCGACCTGCTAAAATTTCGCCTATAGAGGGCGAAACACAATGTAAGTAGTCAGTGCCGCGAAAAACAACTACTCCGAGGGCTATTTGCCCCTACCGGCATTGAATTACATCGCTCATCAGCTGGTCCCACCAGGCACAGACTGGTTTCGGACTTATTAGTCCTATAAATACGTCAAAAGTGCTATGGAGTTTTCGAGCTAATTTTGTGACCAAAAACATTGTCCTGGATGATTAATAAGCACATTTCCTGGGTCGACGTTCGAACACCGTCATTGCGTCCCGTAAGACTAGTCCTTGGTGCCTCGCTTCGAAACTGGCCTGTTTTTTTTTTTGTCGTCAGGCCATTCTGTTTTATATAATAGTGACTGACGCTTACTTTTTGGTTTCAGGGGGATGCAGGACTGTTACGGCAGTGTAAAGCGGCTACTGAGCAGCAACGTGGTTTGAAAATTCGAAAGTATAGTGAAAATTTGTATTTCCCAGTCCACTGTCGTGTCACATACTCTCTGAGTGGTCTTTAATGGCTTGAGACAAGCCTTTGATGGAAGTAAAGAGGTGTTTTTTGTCGTTGCTGCGAATTTTTTTAAAAATTCGAAAGTGTAGTAATAATTTGCGACTGATTTGAAAAACAAACAATTTTTGAGAAATAGATTTCTGCAGAAAGAAAAGTTTTTCTCAATTTCCTCCACTTTGCAAAATTTGCGTATTTTGCCAATATATTCTTACATAACGACACCACTTATGGGCTAATTTCGCCGTCCCTTCTGAGTTACATAAAAGGCAAAAATAATAACTTATAAAAATATAATATCGGTAATTTTCTATATAAGGCNCTTTATTGCACGAATTTCGCCTATAGAGGGCGAAACACAATGTAAGTCGTCAGTGCCGCGAAAAACAACTACTCCGAGGGCTATTTGCCCCTACCGGCATTGAATTACATGAGGACTAATAAGTCCGAAACCGGTCTGTGCCTGGTGGGACCAGCTGATGAATGATCCTAGCTGTTGTACTGGGTGTCGCGAATGTAATTCAATGCCGGTAGGGGCAAATAGCCCTCGGAGTAGTTGTTTTTAGCGGCACTGACGCCTAAAATTTAATGAGTTTGATAGGCGCCCCTAAAAAAGTTGTCTGCTAAAGGTAAAAAGTTCTCAAACAGTTTTATTATATTGATGATAAATTGCCATATTATAATAATATTAGTAAACAAAATATCCCTCTTATAGAAGGTGCCTATAATAAATTAAAATTACCTGAATCGCACCAAATTCCGCATTGCTGCACTGCACTGCTAGGCAATTTGTCGACAACTGAAATTTATGGCCGGTCGCCCAGTCCGGCTGTGTTTGTTCGCTCTTTGCCCGCGCGCGCATTCTTCAACTAGGCTACCAGACCTGTGTAGGGGTATGGTTAAATAAATATGGGAACAAGTTTTTCAAATATTTCAATGTCGAGTTGCCGCGTTAGCGACCGGAACTGATATGCACTGCCAACTTTTTGGTTCTTCAATTGAGATTGGAAAGACTATACCACACAGTGGAATATTAAACTTTGTAATGTATCTGTAAAACTACTGCCATTTAAAAAAAAATTGTTTCAATATTTAATAAATAATACTTGTTAAACTGTTAAATAAATTATTACTTTCATGTCTTAGAAAACGAAAAAAGAATTAGATCTTAATGAAAGAAATGCCGAGAGTTAAAAACTTACCTTAGTAAAAGTTGTCTGGAAACGACAGAAGTCGATATTTGTCAATAGTACATGTTATTAATTAATTATATTACAGGAAGCAACTCCTCGGTGGACTAATATTCCAGACAGTGCTGAATAATGCATGCACAGTGAATAGCTAAAATTATTTGTCAGTAAAACGGCGAGAGATACATATAGTGATTTCAAGTTGATTGTTTTTAGATAGACACCAAAATAGTTAGATCACTTGTCGGTCGTTTCGCCTACTGAGAATGAATAAGTTCGATGTATGGTATGGTGGTTCTACTGACAATATTGTGGGTATAATTCGAAAATGAGAATGTAAAGAAAATTAAGTTTTGAAAAGTAATTTTTCTATTATTTTTTTAAGTCAAGTCTTTTTATTAAAATGGTAATAACATTGCTAGTAATCGTACAAACAGTTTTGGATAAGAGCTGATAGAAACAGGAATAAGGTTGTTTCAATTAAAATACTACCTATTACTTATTCTTCTTTCTTTTCTGTTCTCTTCTATCCCTTTTTCTATTATTCTTCTATTATTTTTCTCAATAAAACTATTAATAACAAATTAAATTGCAAATATTTAGTAGCTTACAATTCCATTCACGTAAGTTAAATATGAAAAGAGACAACCTGCTATGGATTGAAAATATAATTCCAAGAAAAAACCAAACCAGCAAACCTCGCCGATCTACCAAAGGACTATTAATTCGCATGTTGGGATGACATCTTATCATGTCCAATAAATGATATAAAAAATGTTTTATTGACTTATTTAACTCACGTTGCCAGGAATTTTTAATATTTTATTTATTTATTTTGGCTTTTGTTTTGTATTGTAATTTTTATAATTAGGTTGTTTTATTTGTTAACGTTTTATTACTTGTTATTTAATATAAATACTA
>NW_019422712.1:0-465 GCF_000390285.2 Anoplophora glabripennis | reverse complement strand
AAGGGGACTTGTTTTGGGGGGAATACTCGAATCGATGTATTCAACGTCAAATAACGGAAAAAAGATTAATTTTACGTGTATAACTCTCCGGGAGTTTTTTGTAGTACTCAAAAAGACCTTCAAAATGAGCACTTATAAAAGTTAATTAGAGCAAAATTGAAGGAGTTATCGTCAAAAACAGATGGGTTGCTTATATTTTTTAAGGAAAAATAAGCAGTAAACGCTGTATCATTTCCATCAGAATTAAAATTAATCGTAGACCCTTTACAATTAGTTTTGTTTTAGTGCTTTTTATACGATCCTGAAGTTAGACTGGTTTGGAATGCGTATTGTTTGAATAATGTACGGTAAAAGTTGAAAACGTATTTTTCATTATTCAAAAAAAAATTGCCTTATTTATAATAACTCTGAAACTATGAAAGATACGTAAAAAATGATAGACAAGAAAAATGTGTTTTTTCAACA
>NW_019422711.1:2372-3835 GCF_000390285.2 Anoplophora glabripennis | reverse complement strand
GGATTTTTTACATACCATATCCGTTTGTAACACCTATTCATTAACACCCTGTATTTGTAAGATTGGAATTTCTTATAAAGCGAAACAAAGGGTTAAAATGGGTAAGGAAAGTGGAAATTGATTGTTGATTAATATGTTGCAACATGTGAATATTTGTTTTCTATCTTTCGAGCGTAAATACAGGGCGTTCCAATTAAAACTTCCCACCTGGGAAATATCGGTCAAGGGGAACACATGATGGCGTAAGTTTTGGTGTCTTGTAAGCTACCCCTTAGGCAGGGGCATAAAATACCCTTAAACTTTAGTGGTACCTCATTTTAAAGCTTTTTGCTTTTTCAATTATGTTCACGACGACATACGACTTTTTAAATTTTGGTTTGGATATGACAATATAGTCCAGTCAATGACCATTTTCCCGTATAATTTTGACAAACAGCACCGATTTTCATAAAAATTTGGATTTTGGTTCTACTTACCCTCTACTTCAAAGTTTATCTTGTGTCGAGGGTTGCTTTTACCCTGGGGGTCGATGCCACCCCTTTTCGGGGGTGAAAAATATTTCATTGAAAATAACTCCGGGAATGTATACAGGGTGATTCATTAACAATGGGAAAATCATGCCTTGTCCGAAAGTTGATAGTTTCGGAAATACAGGGTGTTGAAAATTAAAATTTTAAATCGTTTTTTTGCGATTATTCTGAAAATATGTAGGTTAGGAACTTGAAAATTGGTGAAACTATATTTTTTTGGGCGACGAATAAGATGCGTGATGTAATTTCAGCATTGCTCGTAGAGGGCGCCACTTACGACCAATTTTACCGAAAATTTAGTTAATAACTTTTTACCCTATATGTCTAACATGAAACTTAATTCAAAACCTGAAAGAGCAATCATTTTCCATTAATTGTGTATTCTTGTTTCATTTTGGTATCTCTATCCGTTTTCGAGAAAAATCGATTTAACGAACACTATGTCTTGATAATACGAGAAATTAAAAGCGAAACAAACCAAGTGTTTCTTCGTGTTACAACAATTAACAATAACACAAATAAAATTCGTAATAATGATTTAAAGTCAGTGTTCGAAGAATCCACCGTTGACATTTACACACTTTACACAACGTTTTCTGAGAGATCTTCGAGTTTGAAACAACATATTGGGACTGCGTTTGAGTTCGTTGGCAGCGATTTGTTTTATTTGCCACAATTCTTCACACGAACCAATAGATTCTTAAAAAATGGAAAAATGAAGAGGATTGAAGTCCGGACTTCTGGGTAGCCAAGTAAAAATGCTTCCATGGCTTGAAGAAGTTCCACTTTATTTAAGAAGAGACATGTGGTTCATGCACGACGGAGCTCCACCGCATTTTTCTTTGCCAGTGCGTGCATATTTAGATGCAGTTTTTCCAAATCGCTGGATTGGCCATGTAAGCATTTTTGCTTGGCCATCCAGAAGTCCGGACT
>NW_019422711.1:0-1377 GCF_000390285.2 Anoplophora glabripennis | reverse complement strand
CGCGTAAATCACCCCTTAATTACCACCCCAATGACCCAAGTTTGATCGGAGTATAGTGCATAGTTTTGAAAAAAGTAGAGCTTGAAGTGAAAACAGAATTTTTGTATTTTTGAAAAAGATGGTCTTTTCTTCAAAACAACTCAAAAACTGTATTAATGATACGCAAAATTTTATAGAGTATAAAATTGTAGGTTTTGCTTTTTCAAAAATTTTGTTTTTTTTTTCTGTAGGATAAAAATTATGTAAGATATGGCCGTTTAAAGTTTGCAAATGTTCGTAAATAGCAACTTGTTCAAGCCCTTTCAGCTCAAACCCTTACAAAAATAAGCGCTGAAAGAAAATTTAACTTATTTGATCTTATAGCCCTTGAAAAAACCTGCAAAATGGTTTTATGAAGGACTTGATAGTCAAAAACGAAGCGAGTTATGGGTGTAAAACCAATCGCATATTTTTGCAGATATCAGAACACGTATATTGAAGCATTGATGAATACACATTATATAGCTATATTTTAGGAATAGAAATAGGAATTTTAGGAATGGAATAGAATAGAAAAGGAAGACGAGGGTGAAGAGGATTTTTGATTATTTATATGTTATTTGCAATAAAAAAAAATTGTTATAAAAATAAAAGAATTAAAATCCATATAAAAATAAAATTCTTATTTTCCCTATTTTTGATTGCAAATTTTAATCAGTAGGGTTTTTTGCAAGGGATTTTTATAAGGGTTGAAACTTATAAATAAAAAATTAACAATTAAAACAGTAGAGAAATCAATATCACTATATGATTAAATTATTCCAAGTTGCTGAATAATATTTTTCAACATTATTTTTTAATGATTACTGTCATAGGGGGGTTGTTTTTAGGCATTGACAATTTTCAATTCATCATAATTACTTATTTAAAGATTATTTCAACCTATTACATGCTCGAATCAACAATCCTATAATTATTTTCGAATAGGGGTAGTTTTCACCCCTAAAAAATAAAAAGCAACCCCCGGCACAGGGTCAACTTTGAAGTAGAGGGCAAGTAGAACCTAAGTTCAAATTTTGGTGCGAATCGGTGCTGTCTGGGAAAATTATACAGTAACGCCGTATTTTACCTTCAATGACTGGACTAACAAAATCATCAAGACAAAACATCAATGAATGAAAGAATGTTATTTTATTAAGTGTTCAAATTGGTTTCCCTCCGCTTCCATATAATAATAAAATCTTTCACATCCGAACGAACATTTCGAAGCATTCCGGGCGTTATCTAACGACATTCTTCGACTATTTCTCGATAAAAAATTTGTTTTGATTTTTCGTTTATCTGTCAATACAAAACCTTCATACTCTATCAGTTCAACTTTTTTACCTGTTTTACCTT
>NW_019422710.1:3790-4301 GCF_000390285.2 Anoplophora glabripennis | reverse complement strand
GGAGTTTAACAGGACCGTAGTCAGATTACGAATGAAAATATTAATATGTTTACAGAAATATGTTGTTGAGACAAGGCTTCCGTGGAATATTGGAAGGAGTTAAAATATATTAGTACGTGCTTTTCCAAGTGTAGGGAAAATGACTGTTCAACGTTTACTGTTGAACAACACAACAACGGATGATATGAGAAATTGTTGAGGCATGAACTATACATATAACGAGCGTTCAAATAAAAACGTGGTCAAGTTGGTTCTGAAAATTTGGGCGTAGGGCGTAACGTATAGCAAATGAACTTAAACGTCATCTGTCAAAGCGTTATATCGCCGCTATCAATTTGAATATTTTCGTTTTAAAAAGCGTTTAAAATGGTGTTTTCTCAAGAACAAAAAGTGTTTATCATAGAGTCCTACTTTAGAAATGGACGCAAGATTGATGGAATATGGAAGTATTCTATTGAGGAATGTTTCATAGAATTTCAAAATCAATTTCCCGGCGTTGTTGAGTACAAAA
>NW_019422710.1:0-2730 GCF_000390285.2 Anoplophora glabripennis | reverse complement strand
TGTTTGTTATTGTTATCACGATTATTCTTTAAAATAAAGTTATATAGTCATTAACGTTATTGAAACTGAAAGTTGCTATACAGCTCGTTGAGAAATGAGGTTAAGTTGGTCGCTATAAGCTACTCCCTACGTCCAATGTGTCAGAGCCAACTTCGACCACGTTTTTATTTGAACGCTCGTTATTAATATATTTGCTGGTAACTCCTGATTTGTACCAGATAAAACTTTACATATCTTTTCCAAAATGGTGTATCCTGGATTGTTTTCCAACATTATTTACATTTTTCTTTTATCGTACTACTGACTGGGCGTATATTATTGGCATCGTATATATCTTTTTGTACATCATCCATTATATCAAATTGTTCATTTAGGGATAGTCCACGTGATTCCAATTTACGGAATTACGGAACTTGGGGTTCTCTAGTTTGTTTAATGGAATATAAGACGTCTGTAAGTTCATAGAAAAGTACAGAGTCTTCAGCGCTGGACGAGGCATGGTTCTTCAAATGTCTTGTCACTTTAGTTTGGTAATAGGAATTTATAATGCGTTCACACACAATACAAAACAGGTCATTCCTTTAATACGTATGTCCCCATAACCTTAGGGATAAATGTCAAACCATATTTGAAATTATTCCCGTCTATTTCTTTTCTCCTTTGGCATTTTACTTCACTTTCCACCCCCAACTAATAGTTATTAATGTAAATTATGTTACTATTTATAAATAGTTATTTAAATACACACGGCGAATACAATTTACAGCAGACGTAAAAAAGAAAGGTATCGACGCGACACCAACTACTACAAGGCTCCGTAAATAACTGAACAGTTCAAAACGCGAGTCAGCTGTGAAGGCCACCGACCCCCGCGCCGGCTCTGTTAAACTCTGCACGTGCACCAAGGCTAATTATCATACTTGATTCAAAAAGTACGTCTAGAAGACTGATGCATATAGAGAAAATTGATTTGAGTTCTGAGCTCAAAAAAAATATTAAACTATTAATTAAACTACTTATTCTCGAAAATTTTTTTGCAAAAATAATGTTTAGTTTTTGATATATTCATTCTCAAAGTTTATTACTCGCTTATATGAAAATTTGGTATAAGTTCAGTAAAAATGAGAATAATATATGGATACTCTGTACGTACATCTTCATGTAATTTTCTAAGCAGATGCTATGTAAGCCCTGAAACTTGCAACATAATAGTTGCCCATTTACGAAGATGCCGACATTATCGGAAAGTATTATCAGATCCGCATATCCTACTTTGGATATTTCGTATCTCTGCTGCTTAGATGGAGTCGCCGTTCATAAAATAATATTAGCTTCGGTTCCCATATCTACTAAGTGAGAAAATAAATTACCCCACTCTACATAAAATTTACTGCAAGTGAAAAATATGCAATGAAGCTGCGGCGTGCCCTAATGGACGTAATAAGTTGGGGAAGAAGATATAGCTGCGAAGTAATGTATAGCATTAAAATACCAGAAACCATTACCACTATATTTTATGTCGCACTGTAGTGCTGAAAATGTTGTATTTTAACAGTATTAATTAAGGTTTTTTAATTAACACCGTAAAATACTCGGTAAATTATTAACTGTAATAAAATAAGTAATGGAAAAATTCTCTTAAATGTATCTAGGTTTAATTATAGGTGCCGTTATGATGATGATTCGATACTGTCGTGGAACAAGTCGACTAATTAGCTTACTTACCTTCAGTAAAACGCACTAAATATTTTTGTTCAGGGGAGTTGGCAACTAGGGAAATCAGTGAACAAACCTAGTGAAGAATTAACACAAACTATTACCTAAGGTTATTAGTTAACAAATTTCGAACTTTCGGTGCAATCTTTTACTGCTAGTTTCCCAGTTCCTCCATTGCAAGGCCGCCAACCCCCCAATAAAAATTTTAGTGTGAAATTCTACTGAGCTAATTACAGAACAGACCCTTCGCCGTCTTCGGGAAGTGATGCATCGGGCTGACTCGCGCCCGCTGTCAGCATTTTGATTATGTCGGATAGAACGATCTGGTCTGCCTGGCAAGGTAATCTCCAGCTTGCTGATAAGAGGATTTCCTCTTTGACGATGTCTGGAAGAGCCGACATGCGATAGGGGTGGATGGTCCTTCCTTCTTCCTGCATTGATGACGAGAGTGTGTTGATTAGGATGACGGTCAACGCTCTCTTTGGTCCAGAAACAATGGGATGCACTGCACTTGCCTTTATGAGTTCTAGTTAGGGTTTCACCTGACACTGTTTGAGTTATTTTGCACCGAATTGAAATCTTAAAATTTGTTAGCACTTCGAGTCTACGACTCTGGTGTCTGTGTCACTGTTCTTTTACGTGGGCTAGGCACTAAATGTTATGATTTGAAGTCTCAGTAGGATACCTGTAAGCTTTAGGAGCTTTTGGCACTGCTCCTCGTAGGAAGGTTTGTCAAGGGTCATTATAAGTTAGTGGCAACGTATTAGTAAAGTGGTCTCAGTCACGTAACTTTTAATTAGGCTTAGTTGAAAATACAGATGAGACCAAATAAAGGTAAAAATTACGCAATTCTAACATATACAATGTTCTTAAGGTGCGTCCTCAGTGAGCGAACGAAGGTCGAATGAAATTATGGCGGCATCTTGTTGCATAATTATTGCGGGATTACTGAAAACAAATAAGAAACAGGAAAGAGAAAGAAGATGTCAATGATTTACCAAAGTCGAGATAGAT
>NW_019422709.1:0-3795 GCF_000390285.2 Anoplophora glabripennis | reverse complement strand
GTCCTCTTTTCCTGGAAGGCTCAGGTGAATTCATCTCTTTCTCAACGTTGTACGGACAAAAGAGTAACTACTCCTTTTGCCTTAACTTCCACAATTTCGGCAAAGGTCAAAAAATCTTTGCATATAAAGCAGGTATCCATTTTCGCTACACACACAAAACTAAAAAATAACGAAAAATAATATAACCAAACACTGCCAAACTAAAATGACTGAAACAAAAATGAATGAAAACTAAACATGACCTGATGCAGCCTGTCAGCTAACACACGACAGCCTAACAACGCTTGCACCACTCCCACTGTTGCCAACTCTTTGTAAAAACACAATTACAGCAAAAAAACTGGGGTGAGGAACTTGTCGACCTGAAAACTTTTCAGCATAATGCCTTGCTGTTGCTAAACTAAGTACATTTTCCACATACCAAATGCATATCGACCAGTTCATTTAGCCTGCATTGATATTGTGCAAAAAATTAATAAAGCATTATCGTACTTTGTGACAACATACTTTTTCATGTTAATATTTTTAAATTCACTTCCCTTTTCTCGAAAAATGTACAACCTATATGTTTAGATTACTATACCTTTTTTATTTTAATAACATTTTTCTTTCAATTATATCCCACAAACTACCCNAACATGTCCAACAAACTATGACCAAGGGGATGTGCAAGACAGCGTTATAAATTATTTGTCACAAGGTCAGGCAAAAGTTGCTCGGGAATTCGCTCTTTTTGCATTAAATAAAGCAACAATTTCACGGTGAATCGACATGTTAGACATTGGATTGACCGTCTTTTCCATTTTCATCACTTTTTGCAATAATAATGCGCAATTTTCGAAACTGATTTTTTCGTGTTCGACCTTTATTTTACAGTTAAAAAATAAGTAAATTTCGTCTAATTCTAAATTCTAAATAATTTTCAGGGTTGCTTGGGGACTGCCTCGTGAGTATCCAACCAAAAGATCACACTTGAACTCCCGGTACGACTTGCGCTATGGGGATGATTTCCTAAAGATTTTTTTTAGTGCAAGATGACTTTAATAAAAGTTGTAGAGAATCAAATTCTGAATAACTTTTTCTTATATTTTTTTTGTATGTCTAATATTGAACGAGTTACTGCGTACTATGTGACAAGAATTGGGCACGCCGCAGGGGTAGTCTTGCAAACATGTTTTACTTCAATTACTTCAATAAAAGTTGTAGAGTATCAAATTCTCAACAACTTTTCCTTATAAAATTTTTTTGTATGTCTAATACTAAAACGAGTTATATGACACATTATATGACAAAAAATTTGTTTACCACAGAACTGGTCTTGTAAACATTTTTTTTAAACAACATTAATAAAAGTTGGAAAGGTGTAAATGCTCTACAATTTTGCTTAATAAATTTTTTTATTATCTCGACACTTGACAAATTACATCGCATTTGTTTAGGCCTAATTCACGATCTGCATGAAAACCATCAACTCAGTTTAATGGTCCTCTTTTCCTGGAAGGCTCAGGTGAATTCATCTCTTTCTCAACGTTGTACGGACAAAAGAGTAACTACTCCTTTTGCCTTAACTTCCACAATTTCGGCAAAGGTCAAAAAATCTTTGCATATAAAGCAGGTATCCATTTTCGCTACACACACAAAACTAAAAAATAACGAAAAATAATATAACCAAACACTGCCAAACTAAAATGACTGAAACAAAAATGAATGAAAACTAAACATGACCTGATGCAGCCTGTCAGCTAACACACGACAGCCTAACAACGCTTGCACCACTCCCACTGTTGCCAACTCTTTGTAAAAACACAATTACAGCAAAAAAACTGGGGTGAGGAACTTGTCGACCTGAAAACTTTTCAGCATAATGCCTTGCTGTTGCTAAACTAAGTACATTTTCCACATACCAAATGCATATCGACTAGTTCATTTAGCCTGCATTGATATTGTGCAAAAAATTAATAAAGCATTTTCGTACTTTGTGACAACATACTTTTTCATGTTAATATTTTTAAATTCACTTCACTTTTCTCGAAAAATGTACAACCTATATGTTTAGATTACTATACCTTTTTTATTTTAATAACATTTTTCTTTCAATTATATCCCACAAACTACCCGTATCCACGCCACTGCTATTGGGAATAAGTTCAAAAACATTTAGCGTTAACGCCCTGTATTTAATGTTTGTCATTGATAAACAGTTTCGAATATGTTCTGTCTGTTACACCCACAGACCATAGAGTTTTTTTTATTTTGTAAGATGGTAATAGCGCGGCGTTATGAGAGGACGTCAAAAAATCTTACAAAATACCCGTCTGAAAAATTACAAGCATCTCCTCAACAGCCGTTTACACAGCAGAGAATATCACGTTACAGTTTGAAGGTCCTCGACGTAATAATAGTCAGGAGATACCGGCCCAGACCTATTTGCGGAGAGCGATGTTTGAAAAGAAGATGAATAGGAACAGTCCTGTAGAAAATGGTCTTTGACTAAAAGGCAAAACGAAATACAAATTGTAATGCAAGTTCGCGGGATTCCTGTGTTTGTGTGAAACACTTACACGCAAATACAGTTTCCGGTGGTGGCACAGAATTCCGTTTTCTTATTCCTTTTTACCGCTAAACTGAATTTCCCGGATATAAAAATTTATGTTAAGGAATGCAGGAGATGTTTTTATGTTCTCTCAGAATGATGCGTCATAAATTTGATTTTCGTCATGCCAAGCGATTGTAGAAGATGCGCCGAAAATAGAATTTGACGTAAATAATATTTGTTAGTATGGTGCTTAAAGATTCGCAAGTGGAGGAAGTAAATGCAATGTTAAAATCTGCACTACTGATAAAATATTTTTGCTAGAAATACGTGAGTATAATATTTATAAGGAGTGTCCTGTTGTTTCGAGATTTGTTTGTAGATAAGTCTCGATGAAACAATCCAATTGCTAAAAGTTTGCCTAGAAATTGGAAAAAAGTATTTTTAATTGATAATATTTTTCGAAAATTGTCATCAAAAGTCGAGATTTTCGTTAAATTTCAGTGTCTTTTTTGTCACCTTGCTGCAAAATACTTTTATGTTCTAGAACGCCAAAGTCTTTTTCGTTCTAGAACATAAAACAAATGTCAAAATAATTTGTCATTTTTTCGAAACTTATTTAAGATTTTATTAATAAACAATTTTAGGTGATATAACATTTCATTGCAAAACGATAACTATTATAAACAGGACGATTACAATTTATTTTGCACCACATGTAAATTGAAAGTGCCGATATTGCAGTAAGTTAAATTTATGCCATATCCACTGCTGTCAGTTATGGTAGGTTTTAGTTCTGGGTGTTCAATTGTTTGTTTGCTGCGTACGTTGTATTATTGGCAAGGTTCGTAGGCTCTGCTGAAGATGGTAACAATTTATTTTATATAGAATCTTCTATATGTGTCTCAGCTATCGTACCATTAAACGCCACCCCCATGTCGTTTAATGGTGGTAATATCGGCCCCTACGTCGGCTAACAGACTGGTGGAAGAACATCTAAAATAGTGCCCTGTATAAGTCTTCGGAACAAACACGATTTCTTAACAATACAATTTTGTAATTTAAAAAAACGTATTTTTATTTTTCGGGAATTTTCATTTTCTTGCTCTTCTTCATCTAAGATTAGAACAATTTTTACCAAAATGGAAGTCGCGAACATTATTTCATAAAGCTAGGGAACTACTACCTGCGGCATGTCTGTCGCAGTGTGAATTGTCTCTGAAAACTCGGCCCATGCCGAGTATGTGCCCTGCCGTTGCCGA
>NW_019422708.1:0-3821 GCF_000390285.2 Anoplophora glabripennis | reverse complement strand
AGATTACTGTAATTTCATAATTTCAATGTTTAAAAGTTATTATCTTAAATAAATTATTGTTCAAAGTTACACAATTTTTTTTTCTCGTAAGTGGTGCAATATGATGCAAATGAATGAATTTTATTTTTTTTATGCGAAAACCGCACGTCAAACGAAAAAATTGAAGACACCACATTTGCTCAGAAAGGAATGAGGATTTCAAAAATGATTTTTACTAAAAGAAAAAGTAGTGGCGTACATATTTTTCTTCAAATATATTCGATATAAAACGTGTACAGACGCCATTGACTAAAATAATAAAATTGTTTGTACAGCATAAAATGCATCTCGATTAATAGAAGGCGTGTACCAAATTTGAAAAAATATTTAGGGTTGGTAATGTCAAAGTTATAAAAAAAAGGTTTTTTTCATAAAACTTTAGCACCCTGTAGTTCAAAAGTTAAGACTTTTAGGACATATGTTCATATGAAGTTTTTTTCTTAAAATGGACCCAAGAATAACCTCCTTAAATATTAGCACGTTATTAAGAAACACCCTGTATACGAGAAGGATTCTATCCAAAATATATACATTTAACATCCTAAAACACCGAAATATTTAAATCGTGATAACGCAACGTGACACAACTTCTGTACCTTACTCGTAAATAATAGGCTTCTTGTTTATGTCTTAATACAATATTTTAATATTTTTAGTGTCGGTTTATTGTTATTACTATGACACCATTGATTTACTCTTAACAGATCTTTGTGAAGTAAACTCAGCAAAGAAATTAAAAAGCAGAAAAATTTCCAAATTTTTTTACTGATTTTTGAAAGACTAACTTCGTGAATGATGGTCGTATCGAGAAAAAAAAGAAGAATCTTGAAGCTTAAAGATTCTAGTTTTAAAATCTTGAGATCGAAAATTTTTTGAGCGTCACTCTCGGCGCAATAAAAAAAATGTGGGAAGCAAAAATTTTTTTTCAAAACTGCACATGGGCTCAGAATTTTTTTTCTGGCTTAATCAATAGCAGGGTCATTTAGCCTTATTCACCAGCTTCAATTTGGTTTACTTTTATTTTCTGTACGATTATTTCTCATCGAGATATCGGCTATTGAGAGAAAAGTCACCTTTTTTTTTATCATCAATGTCTCATGAACTAATGATCGTACAGCAAACGGAAGATGGGTTTTGGAAACCTGAATCAATCATCTTCAAGGGCCTTGTGGCATGTTTGAGATTTTTTGTTGTTTTTTTTCTGCTGTTTTGGAAAATCAACGACTACTTTGCAAATATTGCGAAAAGTACCAATGTTTGTAGGTTTTCTTTTAGCTCAATACATGTCCATAAGGCCTGTAAATTTTGACATCGATCGGTCGAATCGTTTTCCTTTGCTGAATCATCAAAGTTTTATAAAAAATTAAAGGAGCAGGTTTATTGCTACTGATACTGATTAAAATGGAAACAATTTTTTTGGCGTTATTTTTCTCACAATTTCGCGTTAAATACTCATCAAATATGCAAAAAACACATTCAAAATCTTGAAAAAAATTAAATTTAAAAAAAAAATTGTTTCTTAAAAAAATTTTTGGGTCCCCTTTTTTACAATTTTACATTGAATACTTCAAATGTCAATATTTTTTTTTGTAAATTTTAAAAAAGTTTTGATAAATTTGATATTTTGCCAAAATTTAGATTTTTTTATATTTGATGAGTATTCAAAGCGAAAAGTAACGCAAGAAAAATGAAAAAACGTGTAAAATTTTAAAATTAGAATCTTCAAGCTTCAAGAAGCTTTTTTTTCGATACGACCATTATTCACGAAGTTACAGCCTTTCAAATATCACTAAAAAAATTTGGAAATTTTTCTGCTCCTTAAATTTTTTTGCTGAGTATACAATACAGTCATCAACAGATGTAACAGAGGTAAATAGCTTGAAGTCATCTACATATAAGAGAGCATTAGTTGAAAGATTATCACAAATATCATTAATGAACATATTGAATAATAGTAGGCCAAGAACTGAACCCTGAGGTACTCCCGAAGTAGCAACAAATAATTTTAGTCGATATAATACCACGAGACTGAACTTTGAATAACCCGTTAGAGAGGTAAAATTAAAAAAAAATCAGAATGAGTCAAAAATTAAAAAAATCTTACACGAGAAAACGGTATTCTGTTGACAATGATACGACTTTTAGGTTAATGTGACACTCTATTCTTAGCTTATCTTTTAGCATTTTGGATATATTACGTCAGCCTATTTCTGCTACTATGGATAAACACCGACGTCAGGAGACGAGCAACCCCCAATCTGGAAATATTTCCGAACCCCCACTCTGTCGTGGGGTAGGAATCTTTTACTTGCTTAACATGGTTTGGGCAAAGGACCAACGGTTTTATATCCTTTTCGAGGGATAATATCTTTTCCTATACAAACCTCACCTAAATTTGTATAGTTTCTGTGAATATATCGACATGTAAGCTACTAGAAGGTATTGCGGGCCTTGTCAGGATGGTCACCCATCCAAGTACTAACCGCGATCAGCGTTACTTAACTTTTCATATCAATGACATGAATGCCACTCTATTTATCGAAGATAGGAATTATACTGTGAATATATNTCCCGAACATATTGTAGCATTTCAGGGGTTATTTCATCACATACTACCACTATTTGGTGGCGAAGATCTTCTAAAGAGATAGGTTTCGTTTTATAAATAACACTTTTTAAATGACCCCATAAGAAAAAGTCCAATGGTGTTAAATCAGACGATCTTGGAGGCCATTCAATGAAACCCCTTCTACCAATCCAGTGTACGGGAAAATGTTGATTCAAAAAATCACGTACAGTAGCTGCATAGTGTGGCGTGGCGAAGCGCCATCCTGTTGAAAAAATGCATCATTCTCTGGGATCTGATCGTCGTTTCCAAGAATCTCCACAAATTCTTGCAGTTAGCCGGGCTATTTCATTATTTCGAAAATAAAGAGTGATGTAAAATAGATGTTATTGTTGGTATTGTTACCTTCTATACATGGGTCATCACAAAGCAGTTATCTCGACAACAGCCGGGTCATTCGTCAGAAATTAAGAGGGTATGTGAAACAAATAACAAAGTTACTGTTCTGTCAATAAAAACAAATAAATAGGTAACTCACCGGGGGGTTACACTCCCCCTAACCTTAGGATTCTAGGTATATCCTTCCATTACATTAATTAGTAGCTATATGTATCATTCTGTCTTCAACAACTAACTAGTGTCACCTGAAATAAGTCGAGGCTCCCGAGGCCGCCAACTAGTTAGCATCCCAACTACCGGGTGTGTGAGTCAAACTACTATTATTATGCCACCTACCTCAACACCACCCAGTATGTGTCAATCAAAGCGCATGTAAGACCCCGTAGAACTTACAAGGCACACTTTGAAGGAACCACAGCCATAAAGACCGGGAAAACGTGGCATGCCCTGGGGTTTTCAAAAACATAAACGAGTATGGCATATTACTCACAATTTCACAAATCATTAAACAATTGTATTCAAGCTAGCACACAGATATAATAATCGTATTCGGGCGCTGGCCAGTGACCACTGTCACAAAGAATAACCTCTCTCAGTTTCGGCGTTCCGGACTACATGTGTTACAGTGACAATTTCAGTTCTCTTTGCAGTGGTGTAAACCGTGATAATTTGAACCGTTTGCTTCAAAATAGCGAATAATAACAAATCAATGGATTTCACTACCTATAGTCTGTTTGGAAATGAAAGAGAGTAATAAAACTCTGAGATAAGAACCGGCCATGGGCGTGGTAATATTTCGTTTCAGGTAATTATCGGG
>NW_019422707.1:0-3796 GCF_000390285.2 Anoplophora glabripennis | reverse complement strand
AAACTAATATGTTATTGTACATAATATTTAGCATGTATGGTGATAAATTCAGCTTGCCAAAACAAAAAGTCGCGTCCAACTCTATATTTCCTGGCTTATCTAGTGATGTCAGATCTGATTTCTTTTATGTAATCGAGATCACTAGATACTTTTTCCTACCTAAACCTAAACGCCTAAACCTAAACCTAAATGTACCTTATACATACATACCATACATACCTAAACACAATGGCAGTTTAAAAATATTTAATAGGTTTACTTATCCCAAATTTTGCGCGAATGCGAGAGTACCTAAGCATGGGAATCCTACTAATCGTAGCCTTGTTGCTCGCTGGTATCGTGTATTGGTATGCCATAAGGCAAGTAATCATGTAACGATTACTCGACAGAACAGCTACTCGACTACTATGATTACTAGCAAGTAACGATTTTTAATAACGAATCATTACAGTATTGACATCACTAGTGCGTTCAATTCGTCTCCCGACAAATAGCAGAGCGGTTAAAGTGGTTTCTCGACTAGTTTGTGATTTATTTATTTTAAGTTTTTAAGACAAATAAGCTAGTCTACTATGACGATTCTCATTTTTTATGTTAATAGTTAAAATACTGTGCAGAAATTTTATTAGAAGATGTTAATGTTGATTCTAAGAATATTTAGTTCCTGTTCCTTTAGTTGATTATTTTATTTTTATTTTGTTAACTTTTTACTGTGATTATAAGTAATAATAATAATAATAATAATTAATACGAAGAACGCTTCTGTATCTTCAAATCAAAGCTTGCTTTTTTAAAGATTTCTTCGGGTAGATTCCTTATCNTGCCTGATTAATGATTATTAATTAATGGAAGGAAGCTAGATTCAAAAACATTGAAATAAACATATATTGACAGTGTTTAATAAAAAGACAAATTAAAGGTTTTCAAGAAGAGGATACTAAAAGTTTAATTTAGTTTTATAAGTAATTAATAAATAGAGTGAATAAATAATAAATGTTGATGATGATTGTTAAGTATATCAGCCTGTTTTTATTTCGCATTGCAATAACAAAATTATTACTTTTTTAAAGTTTTTGAAATTTCTCGAAAATTCTATAATTCCCGGGAATTCTCGAGTTCCCAGAAAACCGAGAAATCAGAAACCCTAGACAAGCCATAAATCTCAGATTCTTTGGACGAAAAGAATAAGATGTTCCTCATGCCGTTTTTAACCTAGATATGAAAATGTCTACATATTTTTTGTTATCACAATCGTAAAAAAATTCTCTTATTTTTATAAAAACGTAATTTAACCCTGGGAAGCCTGGGAAGAATTTGTTTCGGTGATGGAAGGATTTTTAAATAATCATAAAACAAATAACTACCCTCAACTGATAGGAGAACTTCTAAGAAACTATAAAAATTTAGGGTGTTGCATGTCATTGAAAATTTACTTCCTTCACTCACACTTAGATTTCTCTGAAAAGATTGGTGCAATAAGTGATCAATATGGGGAGCGGTTTCATCAGGAAATCAGCACTATGGAGCAGAGGTTGAAGATTTTTATACTAACTACTTTTGTAAATGTTTACAAATTTTCTGAAAATTCTCCTGAGGCACTGAAAAATATATGTACAACAAATTATTCCTCTAAATTTTATTTGAACAATGATGTTAATTAAAGAAACGAAAGCAACTCACGTAAGTATAAGAACAAAACAGTGCAATCTTGAAATAAAACACAAACCAAGTGTAAGTTAACAATTCGATTTGTAGAATATTGTTAAGAGCGCTTAAAACGGTGTCTAAAAATAAAAAATGATGCGGGTTGATATCCTTAGTTTTTCAATAAATTCATTTATTGCAATTTGATTCATACAGCTATTCATAACTAGGATGGATACCACGAACAACATACATATGCCACAGATATACAGGGTGATCCATTAACGGTATCGAGCGGCTGTTTATAGGAAACTAGACGTGCTACGATTATTAAGTAAAAAATCTATTAACAAATACGACCAAAAGAAATTGATTCAAAATATTTTCAAGTTTGTAACTTCACCGCTAGGGGGCGCAACTGCTATAGTGTTACAGAAAATTGTCGGTTTTTCGAAATTTCGTTTATATAACTTAAGTTGAAAATACATCTTTTAGATACACTGTTAAACCCTTCACATGTTTTGTTTGAACTTTATTTTTTTGTTATTACCATAGCAACGTCAGTATGAAGGACGCTATCTTGAAATTTTTAAATTGTCATAATTTCTAAATGCCTTAATCGATTTCAATAAACGATGGAACGATATAGGAATAAAAATATTATTTTCCTGCACAACGGTAGACGACGCTAATGAGAAAAGTTTTGTAATTGTCTTCGTTTACTAAAAAATTAAATGCAATGATACAGGTGTTTTTTCATGGCTTGATAGACCATTTATTATGGAAAACAAATACACAAACCGGAGGTCGATTTCTTTTTTCGTTTCCAAGTTATTGCTAAAATAGTGAAGTTGTGCTAGAACATCCTCCTTTATTTAGTTCTATAAATAACATTGACATATTCCAAGCCAAAATTAAATTGTAAAACTATACCAATCTTGTCCTTAAAAAGAATTATTGCTTTATTTATAAATTTTTTTGATAACTGCAATATTTCTTTTTTTTTATTAATTCCAAATATCTGAGTAGTTTATAAAGATTATTGGTTCCATAACGAAGGTGGCTTTGTCCTATGAAAATGGACAAATAAAAAATTATATCAAACGATATGTGACAGCTCTTGCTTCGTGCAAAATTAGTGTCATTCGTGTGAGAAAACTACTTGTGTTCCATATGAAATTCCCAGGTCTCTAACTAATTCCCTTAGACTTATTTGGGGATTTACATGGACACAAGCCAACATATTAACAATATTATCTTCCGTTCTTGCACGGCGATGCTTTTCTTATAGATTGTAGTAGCGTCTGGATAAACGCTGAAATACTTCTCTGGAGTAGCGTATTCTACGAGGGTATCGCAAAGCGTATTCTCTTGATGCTATAACGGCATTTTTCAAACATTGAAAATAAATTGCCAACATATCATAGGCTTCCACATTCGTAAAAGGCATTTTCCTTGTTCACAAGTACTTTTCCAACACAAATAACACTAATCTTGCACGTAGCAAGAGCTGTCCCATTTTGTTTGGCATAATTTTTTCAGTTGTCTATTTTCATAGGGCATAGCCTGTCTCGTTATGGAAACAATAATCTTTATAACTACTCAGATATTTGGAACTAATAAAAAAATGAAACATTGCAGTTATCAAAAAAATTTCAAAATAATTCTTGTTAAGGACAAGATTGGTATAGTTTTTCAATTTAATTTTGGCTTGGATTATGTCAATGTTATTTAGAGAACCAAATAAAATAGGATGTTCTAGCACAACCTCACTATTTTAGCAATAACTTGAAAACGAAAAAAGATATCGACTTCCGGTTTGTTTTCCTTAATAAATGGTATCAAGCCATGAAAAAACCTATATCGTTGCGTTTTAGTAAACGGAGACAATTACAAAACTTTTCTCATTAGTGTCGTCTACCGTTGCGCAGGAAAATAATATTTTTATTTCTATATCATAAAAATAAATGTTATTAATAATTTTTTAAAATGAGTCCTCGTTTATTGAAATCGATTAAGGCATTTAGAAGTTATGACAATTTAAAAATGTCAAGATTGCACCCTTCATACTGACATGGTAACAACAAAAAAAATTTCAAACAAAACTTGTAAAGGGTTTAACAGTGTATCTAAAAAATGTATTTTCAACTTA
>NW_019422706.1:3246-3811 GCF_000390285.2 Anoplophora glabripennis | reverse complement strand
TAGTGAAAATTTACGCAAGTCTAAATTTATTTCATCAATGGCTATATTAATATTACTATATGGAAATGAATAATATACCTGTGTATCATCAGCATGGTGAATTTTGCAACTAGATAGATATGTAGAAAAGTCTGCAGTGTAGACTGAAAATAATAATCGAGGATCTATCGGTCCTCGTCTGCCGATCCACCTCCTAGGAAAACAATTGCCCAGAAAATCTCGAACAGGGCGCGCATATTGCGGAGGTGCACCGTCTTGTTGAAACCATATGGTGTCATCAGGAATATCAGATTAGGAAAAATTACTGCAAGCGCTGGAACAAGGTCATTTTGTAAAAACTCTAAATATCTTTCTCCTGTAAGGGTTCCTTCAAAGAAGAAAGGCCCTACTATTCTGTTGTCAACTATTCCAGTCCACACATTTAATTTCTGTGGGTGTTGGGTATGTGTTTCTGCCATCCAATGAGGATTTTCCCGACTCCAATACCTGCAAGTTTGACGGTTCACTGTACCATTGAGACAAAACGTGGCCTCGTCTGAAAAAAGTATTTGCCGGTGTAAATCTC
>NW_019422706.1:0-1057 GCF_000390285.2 Anoplophora glabripennis | reverse complement strand
CCTCCACGTGCCAATTTGTCCAATCATATGTAAAAATATGCTTGCATGATGGACTCAAGATTTCACAGTCCGCGATGGAGTGGGGATTGCGCGCGCGGTCAAACATAACTCTTTGGTACGATCATAGATGGCAGATGGCATTAATCTGAACTACGTTCACGGAGTACATGCACTTTATGCAACCAACCTAACATCCAAGAGATATTGAATGCATGCTATTTAGATTTCTTATTGATTTAAATAAATACATTATTTTAAGTTTACAGTTTGAAAATATCTGGGGGGGCGGAGTCCCAGAGTCCTCCTTCACGAGCCGCCACTGTATGAGATATACAGAATTGGTTGTTCCATGGGCTATTTAAAGAAAAAAACAGAGACAAGTTTTAATAAACAAGAAATATTTTCTTAGGAATTTTATTTTATAAGGTGTTCAAAATGTTCACCATTTACCTCCTGACGGTAATGAATTCGCTGAACAAAATTTTGTAGTGAATCTAAAAGGAAGTTGGGAGGAATATTGGAAATTTCATGCCTTATCCTTTCCTGCAACGATATTTTGCTGCCTATTTTCGTAGACTACTTTTTTATGTGACCCCCCACATAAAAAGTTAAGCGGGGTCATATCGGGAGATCTAGCTGGCCACTCAATTGCCCCCCTGCATCCAAACCATTTATCAGGGAAAGTTTCATCTGGACATGCCCATGAAACCATATTTGTTCTGCCGGTAAATTGGGATTGTTATTGTTCGGGAATAATCGTCTAAGCTCGGGAATAATATGTTCTTGTAGAAGTGATAAATATCATTCAGTGGTATATAAAATAGGGTTCTATGACGTGTCCACCAATAATACCACACCAAAAATTTACTTCTGTTGTCTTTAGGTGTGAATTTCCTCCATCCAATGTGTTTTTTTCTGTTTGTCGGTTTTCGTGCCCGTGTAAATAAAATATAGATTCGTCGGGAAACAATATGTGGGTGACAAAGTTGACATTTATCAATAATAACTTCGCTAAACTCGATTCTACGATCATAATCAATCCTCTTTACTCAATTCT
>NW_019422705.1:2009-3807 GCF_000390285.2 Anoplophora glabripennis | reverse complement strand
CTTATCCAAAATTGGGAATAGATGTGTAATGAAAAATGGAGTCAATATCGTGAAAAAAAATGTTGTACAATCTTTTGTTTCCGTGAAAAAAAAAAATATTATTAGTAGTTGGACTGGGCTACTGAAGTCTCTACCGTCATTCACCCTCGTAGCCCCAGGCGATTATGAATACTAAAATCCGATTTTAGTATTATCTTTGTTTCGATAGTGTTTGCATTAATTTTTTAAGTGTTAAAAATGGGTTACTTGTATAGCAACTCGGATTGATGGATATCGTTTTAATTTATGATGAAGCAAGACAACATTTGTATTAGTTTGTAAAAACTGGCTACGACCCAAGTGTTTACATGTTGGTGGACAAAATTTTGAACTGGCGTTGTTATTGACATACCTGATGTATGGCAAATTACTTTATTAATTAAAACCATAAATTTATTTTATTAATTAATAATAAAGCGTTAAAAGCAGTTGAATTTGCTGATATAAACTAGATGTTATTTTATTTATTTATTTCCTTGGGAAACAAATTCTTTCAATTTTGTGCCCGTTCATGTTTTATTACACTTTGCCGCCGCGCCTGTCGCCGACAGTGGACCAGTTTTCAGTGCCGTGCAGAAGTATATTTGTATTTTCGTATCATTTTTCAATTGCCCTTTTTGATTTTTTTTTAAAATCATGAATTAAAAAAATGTCTTTAATTAAAATAAAACGTCTTTCTCTTAACAAACGTTGATGTAAAAAACTGCTTCATGGAAGTTATATTTTACTACAAAGATATGCAGATAAAATTCTTGTTCCAAGAACTTTTTGTATATTTTTAATTCAACAAAACCCGCCCAAATTAAATAAATCACAAACAAAACATCAACCTTTCCCATCCTTTCTTGCAAGGTATGTTCCACTTACATAATTGAAAGGTGTGTTCAGGGAACGTAAAGTTATTATCGGTATAAATGATAAATCCCTTTATAAAGTATTAATAAATTTAGAAAGAAGAGAGATATAAATAATTCAGTTTTCACCCCATACCAGGCTACTATTATTACTACTAAAATTATTAAAATTTGAAAATTTGCCAGTTTGCTAAGAGAAAAAATTTCATAACCGTGTAGATATTTCTACGCATTTGGTCATTTTCACTTTGTAGTTATATTCTAAGGCAAAATTAAACGCCAACTTCAACCTATTGAAACAGTTTAATATCGTTAGGAATTTGCTTATCAGTTTGACATCTCTCATTGTAATAATTGAATAATAATATTCCAAATTATTTCAAGGCTCTTTCACTTACCGGTGGGGGTGATATTATGATGCTTTGAAGGAGGGTCGTAAATTACATACGCCTTAGTTCACACAATTTCATTAGCTATAAACCGTATCTTTAAAATTCATAAAGAAGTAGGGTTGTAACTTGGAATCAATTCGTTTATACAAAACTTTTCTAAAATGGTAGTTTTGGTTTAATGTATGTAGTTTTAAATACAAAGTCCTATGAACTACGGTCCGAAAATGCATAACAAAAAATTGACTGCGTATTAAAACATGCACTCCGAAAACATGATTTTTCAAATAAGTCCTAAACGGCATATCAGACTCAAATAAAACTCAATACAGGTCTTTATACATACAGTGTAGGAAAGTACCGATGGTCTATTAGAAGTTACGTGAGAGCGATAAAGTAAGCCCTAGAAATCCATGTGATAGACAAGGATGGCTATAATGAAGGCGTCTAATAGTCAACGCCCATTTCGCCCTTCCACAAATAAGAAGTGGATCTTATTTGTGGAAGGGCGAAACG
>NW_019422705.1:0-906 GCF_000390285.2 Anoplophora glabripennis | reverse complement strand
TACAGTGTAGGAAAGTACCGATGGTCTATCAGAAGTTACGTGAGAGCGATAAAGTAAGCCATAGAAATCCATGTGATAGACAAGGATGGGTATAATGAAGGCGTCTAATAGTCAACGCCCATTTCGCCCTTCCACAAATAAGAAGTGGATCTTATTTGTGGAAGGGCGAAACGGGCGGTGACTATGAGAGGCCTTCATTATAGCCATCCTTCTCTATCGCATGGATTTCTATGGCTTACTTTATCGCTCTCACGTAACTTCAGATAGACCATCGGTACTTTCCTACCCTGTATGTACTACCCGAGTGGCAAAATCTAACTAGGAACAGTTTTTTCACGTTTACAATGTTGAAAATCAGGAAAAAATTAAGGATACATTTTTAAATAATTTGCGTTGTATTTTCGGTGTAATAATTATTTTTTCTAAGGATTTAAAAAAACTCAAAAAGGAGGGTCCGAATATAGGTTGATCGGTAAAAAATGTGACATACTTCAATAGTGCCCTCGTTAACAATGAACCAATATATTCAGGGTGTTAGAAATTTGACTGCCTTAAAATAAACAAAAAAACCTTATATGACATGGGTTCTAAATTGGTATCTGGAATTGGACTGTGTCTGAGTATTTCTTGCATACCACTATTTCCTTTTCTTGGGATGTTTTCCAGCGAGTGTGCGAAAATTGGATTCGAAGGTGTCGTGCGTGCATCGAAAATGGTGATGGACATTTTGAGCATAATACTGTATTTGTTTTGTACTTGTGCGTTTAAAAATTACTGCATTTTGCTGTTTGGTAAGTACCTAAATTATTTTTAATACGTATGATTATTTGGATGACGTGAATCTTTGGGTACTTTAATTACCTACATATTTTTCAAATTCATAATTTGATTAATAGTTTATGTTCC
>NW_019422704.1:2864-3884 GCF_000390285.2 Anoplophora glabripennis | reverse complement strand
GAAGCTTTTCACCTCCGAATTCTTTGAAACTGAACCGATCGACTTGAAATTTGGCAGATAGTTAGAGAGAAGGTCAATGAACATTAGTGACATAGTGCCGATTGACGCTTCCACTCTGTTGGGAGTTGACACCCCTTCTCGGGGGTGGAAATTTGCAAATGAGCAAAAAATTTTCGAAGAATTTTCTCGAGAAATCAATAGTTTTTTAGTTATTCATCATTGAAAACTTGTAATTTTGAGTAAAAAAAAAAACACTTTTTCAAAGTATTTTTCGCGAATAACTCAAAAACTACGCATTTTATTAAAAAAAGTGCAATGAACAAAAATGTAGCTTATAAATAAACAAAGAAAATCATTTTTTAAAAAGTTTTGTACGTCCTATACAAAGCGAAATATGCTTAGTGGAAGGGGACTTGTTTTGGGGGGAATACTCGAATCGATGTATTCAACGTCAAATAACGGAAAAAGGATTCATTTTACATGTATAACGCTCCAGGAGTTTTTTGTAGTACTCAAAAATACTCAAAAAGACCTTCAAAATGAGCACCTATAAAAGTTAGTTAGAGCAAAATTGAAGGAGTTATCGTCAAAAACAGATGGGTTGATCATATTTTTTAAGGAAAATGAGCAGTAACCGCTGTACCATTTCAATCAGAATTAAAGTAAAGCGTCTACGATTACGTAGACCCTTTACAATTAGTTTTGTTTTAGTGTTTTTCATACGATCCTGAAGTTAGACCGGTTTAGAATGCGTATTTTTTTTAATAATGTACGGTAAATGTTGAAAACGTATTTTTCATTATTCAAAAAAAATTGCCTTATTTACATAATAACTGTTTTGCTTTATTTTTATTCCTAGAGCATAAAAAATAAAGGAGATTTCGCCGCTTGAAGAATCCATTTTAGTGAAAAATCGACCTGTCTCGAGCCCTTCGATCCTTTCCCTTTAAAAAACGAAGAACTTTAAAGGTTTTATGTAAACGATCTTACAACTCTTGAAATTATCTTTAAAATGCTTTT